>NW_009706388.1:0-16324 GCF_000703405.1 Apaloderma vittatum | reverse complement strand
ACCCAGCCTGTCCAGGTCCCTCTGCAGTGCTCTGCATCATTGACAAATTTCAACAAATCTGAATCTAATGATGCATTTAAGAGAGCTGGAAAAGCAATGGGTCAGTATTTGTTTTCTGCTTTAAATGTAAGTACAGGCTGATAAAGAACACTGCAGCCTAGTCAGCTCATCATCAGTGCTTGAAGACGCCATAGGAGATGCAATCAGTAAGACATCGATGGATAAATGTTTGCCTGAGTCAGTCAGTATAGTTTTGTGAAGAATGAGACCTGTCACAAAAACATCAGTGATGCTGTGCCATGCAGAGCTGACAACTCTGCCTGATGACTGCATTTCTGAATTTCTGTAAGGTATTTACTTCATTAAGACCTGCGTTTGGCCCCTGGATTTTAAACAATCCCATGCTGCATTGGTTTGGTGCCCTCATTAAGACTTCTAATGTAATTGGTGTTCCTAAAAATACCATAGGTATTTTCCACATTTCTTAAGCCCATTATTGTAACTTCAGCTAGCTTTTCTTTAATAATGGAGTTTATTAAACAGTGTTGAGACCCTTGGGGCAGAGAAACTGAAGTTTTAAAAACTTTGAGGTGTTCTGCATTTAATTAACATTTTTGAAAGTCTGAAGCTGCTGGATTTGATATCAAATTGTAATTAAAAATTAAAGGATTTGATATAAAATTGTAATTAAAAATTATAGGAAAAAATGTGAATGCTTCTACTTAAAGGCACAACATTTCAATATTGTGTTAGATTATATGATATTATCTAACTGATAATAGCTATTAGAGATTTTGTAAAAATCAATTCTTAATTTCTGTTTAAAATTATTTATATTCTGGTTGGCATTTCCTATAAAACAGATATCTTCATTGAAATTTCTTCTTTTGGCCAAGATAGTGCTTATATTGACTTTACCTTTCATTGTAGACTGCAAGAATTTACATTTAGATGTGATTTGCCAAATTGCCACTCTTAACAGCCCTGATGTCTTGGCACTAATGATTTGTCTGTGAGTGGAGGAAAAGCAGTACAGAGAAGATTTTTCAGTTATTTAGAAGCAAACACAGGGACCTGTAAGTGATATTGAGTGTTTGAATCTTAGTGTTCTCCCACACACTGAACTACTTCTTGGGTACCAGAATGATGAGTTCTTAATGAAAACTTCACAAGTTTCTTGGTATAAGATTGAAAATGAGGTAATAAAATTAAAACATTGTTTATATTACTTATTAGCAGGTTGAGATACATTCATGTTGCAGGATGCTGCTGTAAATTTTTCTGAAAATCTGTAAAACACTTTAGTGCAGAAAAAGCCTTTTCTGAGTAGTTTCTGCTGAATGCTATCATGTTACATTCCTTTTTCCCATATATCAAACATCTTAGAATATTTTTATTAAACAGCTACGCTATATACATTTAGGTGCTGCATAATAAATTATTAGTATAGATTTTTGTTTATAGTACACCAGCTGGCAGTATTTGTAAAGGTCTGTCTGATCTGTGCTGATTTGTAAGACAGTGATTTTGCCATGCTGCTTAGTTTTCAAGGTGTTACTATGATATGAGAAAGGAAAAAATAGATTTCAGGAGAGTGTCATGATTCAGTAATATGTCTATTGTTTAAGTCTTTAGTATTTTAAATATCCTTTTTACTGAAAAGCATAAAGAGTTGATTCAGATCCCTGTGGATGAGCAGAGATGATTAAAAGTTCATGATCCTGAAGAGGAATACTAGGAAGATATTGGCAAAGACATCAACTCTTCTTAAAAATGAGCGAGAATGTTGCAACAACATTTTTGTTGTAAGAACCTGTTCTCCATATCCTTTGCTCATTAAAAAGAAAAGAAGTTTCAAATTCTAATGTGCTTCAGAGATTTCTTGAATCTGAAATGTCATCTCTGACAATCAGACTTCAGAGAGGAAAGATTTATTAACATAATTTGGATGAATCACTAAGTAAAATCTCTGATTATGCCCATGGCAATGCAAGCACAATTATTTACCTCCTTGTACACTCTTCTGTTATTTATTACTAATGTTTAGTGTACTTATCTGGATTAATTTTTTTTAGAAAAGCAGATAAGTTGGGAAATGTCCTCTTGGCTACCCTGAAGTGTGAGCCTTACATCCTGGAGTTTCTTGAATGAGTTTGTGTGCTGAAAGAGGCAGGAAACTCTCCCAGGATGACCCAGCCTGCCCCAGCTGCTCTGAGGGTGGCTTTTCCCAGCTGGCTGCCTACTTCTGCTGTGCTTATTTTAAAATGTTTGAGTCAGTCAGAGGGTGAGAGAAAGAAGTGACTCACCTTAAACATAGCCCCTTTGAGAGGTTAGGGCATCCTGGTGTCATCCACAACCCCCGAGGCTGAGACAAGTGTCTTTCAGCTTCTGTTCCCCAAACGTTCGTGTTCTTAGACTTGCAAAGATGTCTCATGAGATGATGCTAGAAGCTATACAGTTAGGAGACTCAGATGCTGTGTCAACATGAATATATTTATCAGTTTTAAAAGTATGGCATAATAACAATTTGATTCCAGAATGCAATTGAACATTGAATCCAGAAATTCTTTGGAATATGTAGATGCTTTGAGCAATTTATAAAATTACTACTTTGTAAGGCTTTTTGTGGTGTGGTTGCAGTTAACATACAAGACAAAAGAGCAATATATGTATAAATGAAAAAAATCTGACCAAACCCAAAACCAAACAACTATTAAAATGAATGTCTTACAAATAATTTGAAGAAGAGTTTGCAGCGAATATTCTGGAATTCAGTATTAATAATTAAGTTAGGAAAAGTTATCATAGAATCATAGAATCATAGAATCATAGAATGTCAGGGATTGGAAGGGAACTCTAGAGATCATCTAGTCCAACTCTCCTGCCAGAGCAGGACCACTTAGGGCAGCCACACAGGAACTATTCCAGGCAGGTTGTGAAAGTCTCCAAAGAAGGAGACTCCACAACCTCCCTGGGCAGCCTGTGCCAGTGCTCTGTCACCCTCACAGTAAAGAAGTTTCTCCTCATGTTGAGGTGGAACTTCCTATGTTCTAACTTAAACCCATTATTCCTTGTTCTATTGCTGGGCACCACTGAGAAGAGATTGTCCCCTTCCTCTTGACACCCACCCCTCAGATATTTCTATATGTTAATAAGATCCCCTCTCAGCTGTCTCCTTTCAAGGCTAAACAGCCCCAGTTCTCTCAGTCTCTCTTCATAGGAGAGATGTTCAAGTCCCTTCATCATCCTTGTAGCTCTCTGTTGGACTCTCTCCAATAGGTCCCTGTCCCTCCTGAACTGGGGAGCCCAAAACTGGACACAGTATTCCAGGTGTGGTTTCACCAGGGCAGAGTAGAGGGGGAGGAGAACCTGCCTAGACTTGCTGGACGCACTTCTCTTAATGCATTCCAGGATCCCATTGGCCCTCTTGGCCGCAAGGGCACATTGCTGTCCCATGGTCAACTACCGTCCAGCAGGACTCCAAGGTCTTTCTCCATGGGGCTGCTTTCCAGCAGGACGACCTCTAATCTGTACTGGTGCCTGGTGTTATTCCTCCCCAGGTTACAGGACTCTACACTTGTCCTTATTGAACTTCATGAGGTTCACCTGTGCCTAGCTCTCCAGCCTGTCCAGATCTCGTTGGATGGCAGCACAGCCTTTCTGTGTGTCAGCCACCTCTTCCTGTTTGTTACCATCAGTGAACTTGCTGAGGGTGCACTCTATCTGCTCATCCAGGTCATTTATGGAGATATTGAACAAAACTGAACCCAGTACTGATCCCTGGGGAACACCACTGGCCACAGGCCTCCAACTTGACTCTATGCTGCTGATCACAACCCTCTGAACTCTGTTATTGAGCCAGTTAACAACCCACCTCATAGTCCAATCATCTATCCCACATTTCTTGAGTTTACCTATGAGGATGTTATGGGGGACAGTATTGAAAGCCTAACTGAGGTCAGTATATACAACATCCTCTGCTCTCCCATCATCAACCCATTTGATCACTTCTTCATAGAAGGATATCAATTAGATGTCTACAGCCTGTATCTAGGTATGGCTTATCTGTACCACCTGTTTGGTAGGTGAGGCTCACACAGTGCAGTTCCCTCAGAGTTTAGTAGCTATTTACAAGCCTGAGGTTTTTTCCTTCAGAAAACAACCATGGAAGGATGCTCCATCTCAACAGGTCTACTGCTTATTTATATTTAAGACCTCACCTGATCACCTGACCAAAAATAATCTATATTTTTGCCTGTGATTCTTGCACTTGAAGGAGAGTGAAATTAATTCTTCACCTTAAGCATCACCAGAATAACTCTCCAAACAATATCCATTATTTTGGAGTAAAAACAATGGGATTATGTACTTAGAGCTGTTGCTCCATCCCATCCAAGTTTCATTACTATCACAAACCCCTCCACTTCTTTTTTTTGGGTAAATGATTTACTACATCTTTGCCTTAAAAATTTATAGCATCTACTTTCTTCTACTTCCGATATTTTTGGCAGAAAAAAATCACCTGCTCTAAAACTGTGAATTCATCCTTTGCACCTGCAGTTAACGGATTTAATGCCTGCAAGCTGGAAAGCCAATATTAGCTTGGTTACTGTGGTAACAGACTCATTTTCAGCAGCCTGTAATGAATGCTGCTAGAAGCAGGGCTGCTATTCTTGAATTTTATTTATGTAAATTTATTTTAAACACCTCTCTCCTATACCGTATCTCCTGCTAATAATCTTCAGGTAGTTCAGGTAGTAGTAGTTGAGGCTTTCTCATAAAGTGCGTTTTTCAGTGGGACTGTTCATTTGGCTGAAGTTAAGGTAAATTCAGATGTTTTTTGCAGAACTCTGGCATATCACCCCAATTAATATTGTACTGGAAGCCTACCTCAAGACCAACTGCTTCACTGAAGTTCCTGTCTGCTTCTCCGCTTTACAAAAGCGTGTAGATTAAAAGACCTTATGGCCTCTCAGTTTTTACCCACATTTTTGAGACAGAAAGAGCCTGCTCACCAATACCTTTGAAACTAGGTATATATCTCAGTTTAATAATTATGTTGTTGGAGACAGGAACATTGTTCCCCAGATTTCTTGTAAAGTAATAAGAACTCTTTAAATCACAGCACAAAAACATTAAAAGGATTGCTCATCATTTATAAAGCTGCCAGTGCTTTTGTTTCCCTTCTCAGTGCTTGTCTCTCTTTGGAATTAAGTTTTCAGAAATATATTATTTGCACACTTTTGTCCATTCTGAAAATGTAGTATGCAAAGACTTTCTGTCCTGCTCTTCCTTGTCCTGCCCCTTGCCCTGGCTGCTTTTGTTGCATTAAGGGGACACAGTCTTATTACTTCCCTCTCCTCCCATATGAGATCATCAGATTTTGTTTTAAGTTTATTCATGCCAAAACCTAGAGAAAAAATTCTCTAGGTATAATCACTTTCAAACAAGAATCAAACATGTTAATAATCAGAAATAAAAATGGTAGAGAGCTTAAAAAACTGCTGAAGAAAAAAAAAAAAGAATTATATTTGCTGACCACTAAGTCTTACAGAGTCTAACTTATTTTCATTACAGAACAGCATAACATTTAGAGTCATAGATACTTTCCAATATAGGAATAAATTTTAAGGGGATTTATACAAACATTATAGAAAGTTAATCATGAGAGAATGATGAAGGAATGAGCTAGAGACACTGGCATTAAATTAGTTCATGAATCAGAAATTCTTTGGAGGACGTTCCCTAATCCATGACCAGTAACTTCCCAGTGAACTCGGAATGACCCATCTTTGAGGCATGGAGGATGGGGCCAACGTGGCAGTCCACCACAATTACTAAATCTTTAGTTAACAAATCTGCCAGTAGTCCTACTAGCACCATTATTTCTTCCCTGTCTACTGGGAACAGTTCTTACTCTAACTTGCAATGATCTCACTATTGTTTAAATATATTTGTCCAACGTATTAAGATGCTGTCTTCTCTGACTGCACCTCAAAACAAACTATGAGAGTAAATTTTAAAAAGGTACATACAAATTTTAGCACAGTGGTCTCCAGAGTCATCCCCATCTCGCTTTCTTTCACAGAGCTGTACTTCTCTCAGGGTTTATAAGTACAGTGAGTGGAATGGATCAAAAGCATTTAAACCAAGTTTATTGTCACAGTATGATGCTAACTAAATTCAGGTTTTCTATTCAGTGCAGGGAGGCTTTCGTCTTACTTACTTCTGTCCTGGAAATTTCTCACTGCATCTTTTAAAAACTTCTTCTTCCATTTCACATTCAGCTCAAGAGTTAATAATCTGTTAATTTTAGTGCACACATGCAGGTGATTTAAAGAAAATTGAGTACTTATTTTTTTTTATTTTGCAATCATTAGCTGTTTTTTTGAAATATTACTAGATATATATTAGAAATGAGGATCAGACATCTCATTCTTATTATATTCCCTCTGAAATTCTCATTTTAAATATTCTGTTTGAAAGCCGAAGGTACTTACCAAATAGACTTTTTTCTTAGCTAGGAGGACTTTTAGCTCATTCTAGAGCAGCAAATTGCTCAAAATTCCTCAGCTACTTTACTCTGGGCTGTAGCATGTGTGGATTATGCATGGTAAGCTGCTGTTATGTCCATCTCTCTTCCAAGAGGTGACGTTCACTGGGTGCAAGTACACAAATTCAGTGATTTGGCATGGCTGGCACAGCAGCACAGAGAGTTTGGTGATGAGAGGATGATCTGTGGCAACTCCTGTGTCCCAGCAGTAGCCAGCTTGCTCACGCCCATGTTCTGAAAAGTACCACTGCCTGCTGGCTCAAACAACTTTTAAAATACCTAGCATAGTGTGTGATGATCTGCTTCCTGTATGGCCTGCCCTAGGGGATCCTGCTCTGGCAGGGAGGTTGGACTAGATGATCCCTAGAGGTCCCTTCCAACCCCTAACATGCTATGATTATATGATTCCATGATTCTATGATTCTTTATTTAAGGCAGGCTAATTATGGATATTGGCCTTAGAGGGCTAGCAAACCTCTGTAATGAATCACTGGCGAGAGGGGAGGGCCAACAGGTGTTTCACGTGTGTATGGAGAACAGCAGAAGAAAATGCACCATCAGTACCTTCTCTTGGAGGCATCAATGAAAAGGCACAGGGTGAACAAATGTTTCTGTCTCCTGCAGTTTTGCTAATTTCTCTGATGGGACTGTTCAAGACTAAATCTACTCACAGACCTCAGCACAAAGAAGCCTTCATCGGAGCTCTGCTCACATTTCTTCACTGGCCAAGGTGGGCAAAGTCCTGCCTGACAGGAGAGGCCTGTTATTTCAGCCGTTCCCTTTTCAATTTTAGTCTTTCTGACAATGCTGTTGTCTTGCACTGCCAACATGGGCTGGATCACGGAAGGTTGTTTCCCATGTGGTGCCTTGAAGGTTTAGAGGGGAAGTGGCTGGAACAGGGCAGCTCCTGGGCTGTACTGCTGCTTCTTTATTGAGCCTAGTTTTAGTTTTCCTTCAAAGTTTTAAATTCTACTAGGAGACAGTGCACAGTCTAATCTTATTCTGTTGCTTCCACGGCCTTGCCAGACTGCATTTTATTGCATATAAAAAGCCAAAAAGCTGCATTTGACCTCCGATTCCCCAGACAAGCTATTAGAAAGCACACTGCTCCTAAGATCAGGGCTGAATAAATGGTGAAGTTCATGCTGTAAATTATGCTGTTCTACTCAAAACAGAGATGTGAGGGGAACAGGGAGTTGGTTTATTATTCTGAAATATTTAAAATTTGTAACAATCTGTGAAATGTTGTGCTTCAGAGAGTATAAATATCTTGGGGGATAATAAAAATGGTGGTGGTTAATGCATTTGAAAATTATGAATTTAAATACAATCTCATGTGTAATTATTGGATGTTACCATGCGATTAATGTGATCTTGATAAGGAATCAGGATAAGTGAAAGAAAATGAAGATGCTTCTCCTTACCTGTGTTCATTAATAGAATTTATGTATTCTTCTTAGTGGGCTATTTCTGTTTCCCTCCTGCTGCCCATAGAAAAGTGCTTCAGAGAATAATTAACAGCATGTGACTTCCCTTTATATGTTGATTTGCATAAGTTTTCCAATAAATTAACTTATTTTTCCAATATCTGTGGCAGTTAGCTCTTTTGACTGCAAAGCTGAAGCACAGTCAAACAAAGCATCACAGCTTCTCTTTTTTTTGAGAGGATAATGAGGGGACATCTTATTTCCTTGTTAATAAATTAAAAACAAATTGTGCTTACTTTCTCATTTCAAATTCCTGAGTCACTACTGGGAATGAAATAGTCTTATAGTAATGTTAATGCTATGGTTTATATTGAGTAAGGGAAAAACTGATATTTTTCCAGTGGTACTAGAAGGTTAACAGAAGCACTTTGTCTAGAAATAAGAGCTTCCCAGATTTGAGATTAAAAGTAAAAAAATGCCCTTAAAGGCATCAAATCAATGACCTTTCGGTCATTAATAGCCAGAAGGCATGGGCTTTGTTTTTTGGGTGTTTTTTTCAATTTTGTTTTTCTTTCTTGTTTTTATCTAGTATTGATGGAATCTGCTCAGCACTGAAATCCATTTCTCTTACGTCACTGCTCTTGGTGTCAGGATGACCCCAGCCAGAATTGGCCTAAATAAATCTCTGTCTATAACAGTCATGTCTACAATTACATTGCTGGCGATCTGTTAGCTCAGTCAGTTGAACGTGGCTCTAACAATGCTAAGGTCGTGGGTTCGGTTCCCGTTTGGTCCCCATGTGTTGACAGATCTAGTCGAGAGGTGGCGTCCCTGGCGGCAGGGAGGCTGGATTAAAATGATCTCTAAGGTCCCTTCCAGCTTAGGCCATTGTATGGTTCTATGATTCTATGAAATAGACATCCATGTAGACCTCTTTCTACTTTGCTATTTCTTATTGACATGATTTATTCTTAAACACACAGAATCACACAGAATGTTAGGGACTGGAAGGGACCTCGAAAGATCATCTAGTCCAATCTCCCTGCCAGAGCAGGAACACCTAGACGATGTTACACAGGAAGGCATCCAGGCGGGTTTTGAATGTCTCCAGAGAAGGAGACTCCACCACCTCCCTGGGCAGTCTGTTCCAGTGTTCTGTTACCCTTACTGAGAAGAAGTTTCTTATCAAATTTAGGTGGAACCGCTTGTGTTCCAGTTTAAACCCATTACCCCTCGTCCTACCATCGGTTGTCACCAAGAAGAGCCTTGCTCCATCCTCGTGACACTCACCCCTTACATATTTATAAACATTAATTAGGTCACCCCTCAGTCTCCTCCGAACTAAAGAGACCCAGCTCCCTCAGCCTTTCCTCATAAGGGAGATGCTCCACTCCCTTGATCATCTTGGTTGCTCTATGCTGGACTCTCTCCAGCAGTTCCTTATCCTTCTTAAATTGAGGGGCCCAGAACTGGACACAATATTCTAGATGTGGTCTCACCAGTGCAGAGTAGAGAGGAAGGAGAACCTCTCGTGACCTACTAACCACCCCCCTTCTAATACACCCCAGGATGCCATTGGCCTTCCTGGTCACAAGGGCACAGTGCTGGCTCATGGTCATCCTGCCATCCAGCAGGATCCCCAGACCCTTTTCCCCTCCACTGCTCTCTAATAAGTCATTCCCCAAACTATACTGGAACCTGGAGTTTTTCCTACCCATATGCAAGACCTTACACTTTCCCTTGTTATATTTCATTAAGTTTTTCCCCGCTCAACTCTCTAGCCTGTCCAGGTCTCGCTGGATGGCAGCACAGCCTTCTAGCGTGTCAGCCACTCCTCCCAGCTTGGTGTCATCAGCAAACTTGCTGATAGTACACTCAATTCCCTCATCTAAGTCATTGATGAATATATTGAATAATACTGGTCCCAGCACTGACCCCTGAGGCACTCCACTAGATACAGGCTTTAAGGAAATGCTTTTGGGTCATTGCATTCACTGCTGGTCACCACTCCTACCAAAGAGATGCAGCAGCAATGCTGAATGCTGCAGGACTGCCTAGCTGGGCACATTTGATACGTGGGGCACTGTAGCACGAGACACGCCTCCAGGGTTTCGCCGCAAGGTTACAAGGCAGTGGGCCATGCCCACAGCTCACTGGCCAAGGTCTGAGAGTAGGAAGAGTAGGCATGGAGGTACTAAGGACGTATTGCAAGAGTGCCACAGTGTGAAACCTGCAATTACTTCTGCGTACTGGTAAGAAATTGGAGTGAGTATCTGCTCCCACAGATACCGCAACGCCCAGGGCCCTCTGCCTCTGGTGGCATCTCAGTGTGCTCTGTTATTCCGGCTGCCTGACTTCACCTGAAACTTTCTCTAACGGAGACCAAAGCATTTCCCTGTCCCAACAGAATAAATTGTGCAAAAAGCAGGTTTTTTCATGAAACCTTACTGTGTTAAAGCAGCCTGTGGTCATAACTAATACCAGCCCACAGCAAGTTTGCAGGAACAGCTGTAATACTGAAATTCAAATAGTGCTTGATGTCAAATTCTTAAGCAAATTAAAAATAAAATAAAATTGCCAGCTTTTATTATTACCAATTTCCTGTATTTCTCTTTTCCTGATGAAGAATTCCATCATGGTGACACAGAATAGATACGTCGTTTATTTAAAAAACTGAGAGTGCTTGTAATCGATAAGGATAAATTTTTAAATGTCAGCAGTAAGGTCTCCACTGCAAACTGGCTGTTAAAAAAGAAAAAAAAAAGAGTATTCCTTCATGGTTAAGCCTTTTTTTACCCCAATTCTAGATTTTCTGATGATAAAGCATGTATTTATAAGGCCCTGCTTAATGGCAAGATATATTTGAAGAGAAAGATAATTTAATATTAATACTTTTCCTAACGAGCTGCATGCCATAGGGAATTTGAGCCTAGAAATGTGAACGATTGATAAGAGACTGTTGTATTTTCTCTACCGAATGAGAAAAATGAAATATGTATGTAAAAGTCTCAAAAATGGGACTGGTTTATAAATAGGATGATTTTGTTAGAAGGCATTTGCTTCCTCCCTCTGCTGTTTATTTTATTTTAGGATGTGTTCCACAGTTTGCACCCTTACCTTCTGGAACTTGTACATCTCCTTAAAACCGAATTATTGTAGAGCATATTGAGTGCTTTGAATATTAATCCCAAGCTATATTAATCTTCTATATTTCTACTAGCATGCAGTAAGTGGATTAAAGGAATACTAACTCAAATCAAATCTGGTCTTTTAAAAATACCATATTTCAAATACCTCATTACATAGTATTTTTATCAAGTTTTGTCATCTTAGTATAGTTTTGTTTATAGGGTTTTTTTTGCTCCTTGGCCTGTTTCCTGAAAGACAAACATCTGCAGTTGACTGAGGAGAGCTCAAAGCAGACTTTCCTCCAAAGCTCATTTTAGGCTGTTTGGATCCTTCCCAGCTATGTGGCAGGTTTTTGTCCAGTGCGCTGGCCAATACTATATATGCACAGTGATGCGCATGTCATGTTTCAGTGGTGTTACTTGTATGCTCTGTCACAAGTTTATTTGTATTTAATTATTTCTATTGAGGTGACTTTGTATTGCTAAAAGCAAATACCTCTGGTGAACAGGATTGCGATGGACCTTAAAAATATATTGGCATCTGATTAACTGAAGGATGACCTGTGGGAGCATGACTGTCCTTCATGCGTGCTCTGCATGCTTCTTGGTCCAGGTTCATGCTGAGAGGAGGAGGGAGGGGCAGGCGGAGGCCCCCTCTCCCCCCCTGCTGCCACACGTGGCACCCAGGATCATGCCTTATGGCAGGGTGAGGGCTTCTGCTCAGGCCAGAGCTGTCATCGCTTTTTTTCCTAGATTGTATGTTGAGCATTTTCTACTTTGGGACTGATTGTGGCAAGTATGCAGGCAGGTATATGTAACAATGTTAAAATTACTCTGTTTGTTCAAACGGAAGGTCCACCTAGCACTCTCTACAATCACTTAATAATAGGTATTTGGGGAACAATAAGAACAGGGTGGGCAGGCAAGTGTACTTTTCCCAGAAAGTAATTTTTTCAGTGACAGGCAGTTTAGCGGCATCCAGGATCAGACAGTATATTTTCATTTAATTTGACTCAGAACTTTTACTTGAGAACTGACCAAATCAGTTTTTCAGCCTGTCTACGCTTTGATGCATCTACAGTATCCAGTGACAAAGATGTTGACCTGTGAATTTTCTTTCTTTTATACTTTCCTTCTCCCAGCTTCATTTGTTGTCACAGTTCTTGCACACTTGCTCACCTTTTACCTTTTCTATGGGACTTCAGCATTTACAGAAAGCTTTTATACTCTCCACCCACATTAGTATTTTTGTCAAGGCTGAAGAATCCTAGTTTACATAATACTTCAAAGTAAAACTTAAAATGCTGAACATTTTCTAGTATTTTCCAACATTCTTAACAGAATTTAATCCGAACTTTCATCCCAAATCCAAAACGCATTATGGGAATGGAAGCATCCAATGGCTGAGTTGGAGGCTTTTTTTTTCCTTCACATTCTTGTATCAACTGTTTGCTGGATCTGAATAATGCTTTTCTTCATTTTCTTTAAAAGAAAATGTAAAGCCACCACTCCTTCCCCCACAAAAAGGGAAAATTAACTATCCATTCCAAGCAGATCTTAAATTTTATTTTCTCTGCATATGGGCTAGATTTTGGTTACATCATTAGAAAGCAATAAAGGATTAGTTTTGCTCTTAGAGTGTACATATATGCATGAGTCTGCCTGTGTAATAATAATTTCCTTCAGTGGTTGCTAAGGAAAACAGTATTGTGTGGTGAATCATACTTTGACTTTTGTTGAGTAATGTCATTCTGTTTATTTTACACTAATTCCAATTTCCAAATATTTGTTGCAAATTAAAATGTTAAGAAGTGGGATGTATGCTTAAGTGGAACCTGAATACACTTTAAAGATGATGGGGTTTTTTGTACTTTATTGTATAATGTGTGGCATTTTAAATGTCACTCTAGAAAAGAAAAGATAGCACAGAATCACAGAATCATAGAATAGCAGGTTGGAAGGGACCTCAAGGTCCCTTCTGGTTATCATAGAATCATAGCATGGAGAAGAGACCTTGAAAATCATCAAGCCCAGCCTTTGTCCCAGCCCTATGAGCCTACTAAATTATGTCCCCCAATGCAACATCTAGTCATCTCTTAAACACTTCCAGGGATGGTGACTCAACCACCTCCCTAGGCAGCCTGTTCCAGTGGCTGACCTGGTTCCATCTGGTTCAACCTTTCTTGGCAAAAGCATATACTAGACAAGATGGCCCAGCACCCTGTCCAGATGAATCTTAAAAGTGCCCAAAGTTGGGGAATCCGCCACTGCCCTGGGGAGAGTATTCCAACGGCTGACAGTCCTCATTGTGAACAGTTTTCCTCTTGTGCCTAAGCAGAATCTTCCCAGGAGTGACTTCGTACCCATACCTCTCCTCTTTTCCATGTGACTCCTTGTAAAAAGGGGGTCTCCGTCTTCTTTGTAGCCACACTTTCCATTCTGGAACATGATGATAAGGTCTCCCATCAGCCTTCTTTTCTCAGGACCAAACAAGCCTGGTTCTCTCAGCTTTCCTCATGTAGCAGATTCCCAGTCCTTTGATCATCTTTGATATAAAGTTCTTTGTAGTAGAAGTGGAAGTAGGAAGTAGGTGTAGGAGGAGTTGTGAGGGGTATTTTCCCTGTCCATAGGACACATCTGAATTTAAATGCATTCTGTTCTGTGGCAGGACTGAACAGGAGATGAGTTGACAAGGCGTATCTATCCATCACAGAATAGTTTATTATCCAGTTAATGCATAACTGCATTTTTTTTTGGCCATTTTACTAATTTAGTCATTGGACCAGAAAGAGCCTGATAATCAATATTCACTGGAGTATGGACACCAAAGTTAAAAACTATCTCCTGTTAAGTTTTACAGCAAATGGATCTTAAATGAGGTCTCCATATTTCAGGTATTGCCCTTGCTGGGGATGTTGTTTAAATATTACTTCTCTAAGGTTTCTCCTCCCTCCATTTTTTCTTTCCTCTTCCCACCTCAAAAAAAAATGTTAAAAAATTCAGTCTTGTGAAAAACGACAAATGTGCTCCAGCCAAATGTTTGGATTTGGCAAATCTTTATTTTGATATCTTTTCACATCTGCTCAATTTTTATTTTTTTTCTTTTTTAAAAAAGAAGACAATATCATACTTCACTGCATGGAAGAAGTGCTGATGAGCTGCACTGAGATCACTAAGTGAAATATGCAGAAGGTGGGAGAAGACTCCTAATTTCAATTATCATTTCTGAACAGGAATCACAATAGTTTAAATAAATATAATAATGAGGAATTGAAAGTTGTCATAGAAGACTATAGTTTGCAAGTCTGTTTATGGTAAATAAACATTCAAGGCTTCGCAAATTATTTTGTTTCATCCTTCACCAACTCAATTTAATGTTCTTAACATCAAATCTGATTTAGATAAGCCTTTTAAAAAGGAGAAAGCGAAACCTGTCCCAATTCTAACATACCCATCTTTATATGAATTTCTTCTCCTAAATATGGGTTTCCTTTATTACACTTTTTTTTCATGGAAACTGTAAAATTTGTAGTTGGAATAAGATGCCAGAAGTGTTCAAAGAAGGTCATATTAATTTTGGCCTGATAATTCTTTTTTACTCCTGTTTGACATAACAAATTCAATGAGTAATTGGTTGTTATCCAAGTAGGGAACTTAAGTTGTCCAAACACTTATGAAAGAGAAGCCAGGATAAGAAAAGCTGAATATGCACGTGAATAAAACAGCAAACTACTGACAGAATTAAGAGTGATTCAACATCTGAACTGCAGAAAGAGATAATGACAAAAAAAATATCATTGCCTACATTACTTACCACCTGTTTTTGATATCTGAATATACTTGTCTTTACCTGGATGAGCTACAGGCGTCTTGACTGCTCCCCTACCCCAAAACATAGAATCAATCATAGAATCATAGAATGTGTTGGGTTGGACGTGACCTTAGAGATCATCTAATCCAACTTCCCTGCCATCTATAAAGCCTTTCCTTTACGAGTCTTAAAAATATAGAAAAATGTATTTAATGAATGGCAAATAAGCAGAGATGGGAACTCCGAGCTTTATGCCTTCTAATTTCATATACGCTTCACATTACTTTTGTTTCAGATCTCCTATATCTGATTTATTTTCCCCCTGTTAGCAAGAGGATAAACTTTTGTGATGATTATTGATGCTTGGTTTCAAGTCTTCAGATATGGTATGTCTCAGTGATGGATTTCTTGTATTAGTATTTTACACTATTATTCTAATTACTTATTTCATCACAAACTGAAGTAAAAAAATAAAATTAAATTAAAAGAATGAAACATTATGGAAATAAACGCGACGCACTGAATTTACCTTGAAACCTTGTGAAGTTAAGCAGATACAATTACTTTCATCCAACTTAATCCAATGATGCATCAGAGGTATCAACAGAAATTTGTATGAATTCATCTGTATAAAATCCAATGATGCATCAGAGGTATCAACAGAATTTGTATGAATTCATATGTATATAGGATAAAACCCTGAAGATTATACAAAGTAAATTCCACTTTTCTATGTTCAAGACCCATCTGTTTTCTGATATATTTTTAAAGGCCTTTCTTTTATGTGGACTCTCTAGCTAATAGTTTTGGTTTATATCTCTAAATGATTCAGAAGTAAGTGTTATGTGTTACTTAATAATATGAAAATAACTGATCTTAAAATTCACTCATTTTTATGAGGATATAGTTTGGTCTTTATCACCAAATTAAATTTCTTCAGCTCTAAGTAAGTAAAAAGGAACGTTAGCAAATTTTATTTCTTTTGTAATAACCCTGGTATGTATTGATCAGGATTGTTTCAGCTTTATGGTAGTATCAATAATGTGTGCTGTGTTCCAGATTATTGAATCTTTCTCAGAGCTGTCTTGTGTGTCATATCATTTTGTAAATGTAATTGGAAAGGGGCAAACATTCACTGCCTTAGGGTATTCTGAAGCTTTGTTATTCTGTTAGTGGAATAAAAAAAGAGTACCTTGTTGAGAAACTCCTTTAAGTGTATTTATATCTTGTATACAACATTATCTAGAATCACAGAATCACAGAATCACTGATTGTTAGGGGTTTGAAGGGACCTTAAAAGGTCATCTAGTCCAAGCCCATGTCAAAGCAGGATCACCTAGAGAAGATCACACAGAAACGTGTCTGGGTGGGTTTTGAATTTCTCCAGAGGAGACTCCACAACCTC
>NW_009706387.1:56928-83539 GCF_000703405.1 Apaloderma vittatum | reverse complement strand
TATAAAAATATATATATATTCTTTACTTTTTTTGTATCAGTACCAAGGCTCGCACACAGGGTCTGCTGCTAAGTTGCGAACCACACAGTAAAAGGAGATATGTATTTGTCTTGTTTAGGAAGCGTTAACTGCAAAAGGCTGTTTGTTTCTTTTCTCTTCTTCTTCCTTTTTTTTTCTCCTTTTTTTTTTCCTTTCTAATTGTAAATAAATAATGTTATGTATCAGTGTGCCTGAACCTTGCATACCCTTCTGATATTTCCCACAAGCTCTCAGAGAGGCTAACTGTGATGACACTTTGGTACAATGTAGACGTCTATTTGGTGGCTCCTATTAAGATGCATCAGTGTAAAATGTTACTGTATTCACTGTTTCATTGTAATTGTGTATTGTGAAAAATATACCTTTGGAAGGCATGGGGATTCTAGTACCACAAAAACTGTGTTGTATATAATGTATAGATTTTAATGGAGATAATGAGCATCTGTGAATAATGAAATGTCTTTTTTGATAATCTTGAATGGCAGATAACCTAATAGCCTGCATACCAGAAGACATCTGTGATTGTTCTATTACTTGAATAGTCCTGCAGTCTTTTTTTTAATGTTTACAATTACCCAGTTTTAGAAGAGAGACTTTAATGCCATTGCCTGTTTACTTGTTTTATGCTGTAATCTAGTTTATTTTATGTAAAATGTATATCGAATGCTTTCATTTTTATACCTGCCTTAAATAATTTGGCAATCAGAATAAAGACAAAAAGTCGTTTTTTGTACTTCCTTGGTGTCTATGGGCCACTTTGAAAGATGTGTCATAGGTGTGGATAGCAGAGGCTACGTGGCAATTAGTCCAAGTCCCCAGAGGTTCTCCCTGGGGCTCAGTTGCCGTGTGCCCCTGCTGCCATCTCATGCCTCCTCGTTGGGGCTGTGGTGTTGTCCTCTCCTGGCGGGCGATGTGGGGCCTGAGCCAGATGGCAGTGGACCTCTTTCAGTTGTCCCAGACAGGCTGGAAAAAGGCCCATAGTAACACCTTGGATGGTATTAGTGGAACTTAAATCCCTAATACCTGTTTTAGAGCAGCTCTGTGTGCTACAAATTATAGGCAAATTTTTTTATTATATCTGTATTGCACCCCCTTCCCCCAAATGGATAGATGGCTAAAAACAGGAGATTTGTCAATTAAAAAAACTATGTCCCTTGCTGTGCTTAACCTGCATTACCACGAAATAAATGGTTTACGTGGCTATACCACCCGTTTCGTTACAGTGCGGTTAACACAGTACACAGTAATATGAAATCACTAGTCATGATATGAAAAAAAATATCAGATTTACTGGTCACGTTTTTGAGGCTTTAACTTTTGTCCTTTCCTTCATATCCCAATTATACTGATTGTCAAAACTGTTTTTTAAAGTTTTCCTGGTTTTTTTTTGGTTTTGTGTTTGTTTTTTTTGACAGGGTGAATTACTACGTTAAAGCTTGTTCTTGAAGTCGGTTCCGTTTCTCCTACCATGTGAATACTTAATACAGAAGGATGAATTAAAGATTCCCAACAGACAAGCACACTTGGACTTTTTATATTACTATGATGAATCTGCCATTAATATTGCTATAATTGTTTTATTTTTATAGGCATAAAATCAGTTCCCTTAGTGACTAGTTACAAGGTTTATTGATTTTTACTACACATCATTCATCTGTGGCTTACTCTTATTGTCTTGTTCTGAACACATTCAGAAGTCTCACAGTGGCGACATACTACAAATTAGCCTCATAAAAAATGGGACGGAAGGGGTGTTTTCTGTGGAAAGGGGATATTGTGAATGCAGGGCTCTTGAAATAATAAATGCCTTATTACTTCTATAGTAAAGGCTCAGATGGCTTTTGTCTTGAAATGTACCGTTGTTTTTTTTCAGCCTAGACCATCAGTGCTCCTGCAGCAAAGTAAGAGGGGCTAACATCCATTGCCATTTATTGTCTTCCTTTACTTAAGGTTATTGTCTTCCCCTATAGCATTCCTTTCGGTTTAGGGCTTGCCTTGCTGACCTCCTTAAATGCTGTGCAACAGTGAGCGTGACTCTCATTCAGCACTCCTCAAAGCCCGAAGGTGTCCACCTGCATGTCTGAGCACTGACATGCAGCTGCTGTGGTCATTTCACCGCAGTGTGAACATCCAAAGGAGTGGTAATAAAAGGAAGGCAGTTTACAAACCTGGGAACCAAGAGCTGCAGGGTCTGGCCACTGGGAAGTAGCAGCTGAAGCAGCATGGTACAGGTATATTTTCACTCTGTTTTCCACAGGAAGGGCTTATACTTTTTGTTACCTCCAGCTGACACTTATACCACTGCTCTTCTTAGCAGGAATCAGTGACCCTGCTCCTATTTTTCATCCAGATGTTGCTGGATGTCATCAGAGGTAAAGCAAGGCTTAAGCATTGCACTTCTTTGAGTTTCTAGCCTGTCCCTGGAATTCAGCTAGCAAAATGAAAGGTCTGTCAGCGGAATCCCATCACACAGACCCAAAAAACTCTGCCAGAGCACTAATGCCTGTGGTGCTTGCGCTGAAAAGAAACGGATATGAACAGAGAAGGAGTTGTGAGCAACTGTGTAATTCTAGAGGCTGAAACTGGACAGGGGTCTAGCTGATGGATCTAGCTGGCCACCAGGGCTAGACTAGAACTGGTTAAAATAGGGGCTAGGAGTAACATTTCTCCATTTTTAGATTCCCTAGTGGACTTAAAGGACACCTGAGAACTCATAGAGCAATTCTGTGCCATGCCATCCACCTCCTTTATTCTGAAAGGTGCCTTAGCTGGGCTTAACCTTTGGGTCAGTAGACCCGCTTGTCACCCTAGTAAGTGCTGGCAGGACCAGTGCTCCCAAAGAACATGAAGTTAGAGTACCCCCGAATCCATTCTAAAACAAACCAGGGATTGTTGGCAGCACAAAAACTGGCATAAGCAAAGAACACCACAGTGTCCTTCTGCAGCTCACACTCTGGCTCTTCTCAGGGAACCACTGAAGCAGCCAAACAAGGAATCTAGTCCATATTTCCTTTTGGCATCAGTCTTGTCACCATCACAACTGACAAATGTACTGTCCTCATCTTTCTGTCTCAGAATCTGACTCTTAATATTTCCTTGCCGCACTCACCTTTCTTCTCCCCTTTCTACTCCACTTGACCACTAGTAAGCCCTCTTCCATCCGTATATAACAGCAAAATTCACTCTTTGCACCGCTGAAACCCTTCTGCTTACATTTGTGATCTTAGCCCTTGATTAGTTCTCTCTCTTTTTACCACATGCCCTCCTTTAACCTGTGTTTTTTCTGTATCTTATGCTTTGTTAATTTACCCTGCTCCTCTTCAGCCTCTTTAGTGTTTGGGAAAGAGAACATGTCTCACTTCAGATTCATAGTTCATATTTATAGTTTCCTCTGAGTAATAGCTATAGCATCTCGTAGATGATAGCACAAAATGCTCCGAGTAGCTAGAGCACACCATTGTTAGCAAGGAGCTTAAGATAACTGACAAAAACCATTGCAATCTTAAAAGGTATTTCAAAACCATCTAGTGCATCAAAAATTGGGAATAATACCAGGGCCACATAGGAAGTCTGAAGCTGTATCTCCTGGTTTCAGAGGGAACTGAATATATACAGTCATTACTTAATGACTGAGCTTTGTCCTGCCTTAGAAAGAGAACTCTGTTTTCTTTGGGCTTTTTTTCAGTTTCAGCCCTTCACCTAGCTTTCTATATAAAGCACTCTATGGCATTAGTGAACTACAGTTCTTGATATATTTTTTTTTCTTCCATCATTATTTCCTAAGTTCTCATAGCCTTTTCTGTAAGATTTTTCTTTTAGGGAAACATACTCTTACTTTTACCAAAATTCAAGAAATATATTCGAGAGAGGACACATCAACTGAAGTTACACATGTTGCAGAGGTGGGAAGGTAGACACCGTTAAAATCCTGACACTGGCTATTAGTAATTCTTGTGCAGCATATGCTAAATAGTGCTTTCAACCTCTGTAGCAACTCTGAAACTTCTTGTCTGGACTGATAAATTAGCAAACTTAAGAATTTAGCGAAGGTATTATTACTTGCAGCCTGACAATATTTATCATGCAGAAAACTTGTTATTCCCCACCATAACATTATAGAGAAGTGCTCTGGGGACTTTGAAAGCAGGTTTTGTTAACAGACAAGTGAACTCCTACAGACCAAGCAGGTATGTGTAGTTCGGTTCCTGTAGCCCATAGCTGTTTCAGCAGCATTCTGCAGTCGTTTTGGATGGTATAATGCTATATGTTAATTACGTGATTTCCATCGTTTGAGTTTGCTGATGGTAGAATAGTGCTTACGTACTGCTTTGAGCATAGTGCTGCAGGATTGCATCATGAATGATGCATCAGTGTCTGCTAAAAAAAGCTAAATCAGGAAGCAACGATCCCTTCAAAGCCTGTTTAAACTCTTGATACAGGAGAGTAATTTTAAAGCATACATCTCGACAGATAAATGTCTGCAGTTCTCTTAATTGTTCTGTGGTTCCTGAGGGCACTGCCAAGCCTTGATGGCCCTGCCCAGCCTCCCATGGAACCTCCCTACTCTTCAGAGGCCCAGGACTCTCTTTCAGCTCACCTCCATGGCTGTCCATCTCTGCCCCACAGCTTCCTGATGCTCTTGAGATGTGGCACATTGTCTTTCTTAGATGCTCGTATACTCATTTTCTTCTTTGTTAGAGGGTCACACATAAATACTATATGCATGATTTGATATTAATTTGCATAAGGTTTCTTTTGTAGCCCACTAGCAATAAAATAGCTCTCTAGGGTACTAATGACTGCTCAGCTTTGGAGTTTCATTTCTGCAACTGACACCAGTTGTCTTGTTCGCTGGCTGAGGTCACTGGGACAGGACCTGCCAGCCTCCCAGGCGCCCTCGCCCTGGTTGTGCTCTCATGGTTGTGAACAAGGATGTGCAGTTCCTGCTCTTAGAGGGCTTGGGTTTAGACTGTTTCTAATGAGATGGTGTGCAGAAGATTGGTTTTGTAGGGCCCTTACTAATGTTTTCCTAATTAGACAAATGAAACATGATAGAGGAATTTTGTCTTTATGTGTTTCAAATCAGACTCTTACAGAATAGTGGAAATGAGTGTATGGAACAAAAAGCCCCAGTGTTTTCTGATTGAAGAACCTCCCACATAGTTAGCAACCTGCCATGAAAAAAACCAGTCCTTTTTTTACTTATTTTTTTCCCCTTTTTCCTCAATAGTATAAATTTGTGTTTTAGAGTCTGAGTAACGCTAGAAATAACTCAGGAGGAGAGGGGAATTTTTTCCTCTCCCCTCAAGGAGAGACCTTTCAGTCGGTAACTGAAAGGGACGAGGTTTGCAATTAGCTTTAAAAGGAGCTGGACCTTAATACACGTGCTCAAACTAGGGACCTTCTGCACACAGAACAGGCTTCTCCTTGATAAGCTTCCTATTCAGCAATGGTCCTTCTGCTTCAGAAATGTGACCCTGCCTCCTTCCTTTGGGGCTCTGTGTCTGTCCCCTGAAAGAGAATGGGAGGAATCAGAACAAGGACTAGAACCACAGGGACAGTTTCTGCTCCTCCATTGCTTTCACAAGCCAGAGGAAGGTTTTATAGTCTCATTTTGTCCACACCTTTCCCCAGCTCTGTCACTAAGGCAGTTTAAGCATTTGCAGTGATAAGCTTCATCAAGCCACTGATTTTTAAGCAGATCTCCAGACAGAAAAGGTCATTAAAATGTCAATGACACAATATGTCTCCTCATGTTGTACGTTGGAGCATAACAATTTAATACCAAGCTTTGCCGCAAGTATCAGTTATACTAATTCGTGATCTTACTACTTGGAAAAAAATTGGCTTCCTTTAATAGAGAATTTGCCAAATCCTCAGTCTCTGTAAATGTCTTGTGGCTTTGTTAAAACCAGCTGACCACTTTCCGTTTTATCTGTCAAAGGTCTGTCCCCATTTTTAGAGTTACTTCCTTGAAGAATCAGAGTGCAGAAGAAATGACTATAGAAAGAAAACACTAAAAATAGCGAGACAGAGTCCACTGTTTTTTGTGCTAGAGCATCTCTTGTGAAGCTTAGGTGAGTTCTGCCTCTGCAACTCGGATAAGGATTTGGTGCCTCAAGGCAGAGCAGTAGCTGCTATTCAGTTTAGTGCGTAACTTCTTCCTGGAGTACATGCACATGTAAGTCTTTCTCAAGTGCTCATATACTCACTTTCTTCTTTGGTAGAGGGTCACACATAAATGCCATATGCATGATTTTATATTAATTTTCCCACTGGCAATAAAATAGTTCTCTAGGGTACTAATGACTGCTCAGTTTTGGAGTTTCATCTCTGCACCTGACACTAGTCGTGAACTTTTAAAACCTGTCTAACTTTTAAAAGGGTTGAGTCTCCTAAGTTGTGGATACACTAAAATTCTGTTTATTAAAGTAGAGCAGTATGTATATCTCAGTGTATGGGCCTCTCAGATGGGTCAAGATGTGTGCAGAACCCTAATGGGTAGGGAGGACAGGAGGCTTTGACATAAAATTGACCTTGTTGAAAATTTCTGAGTCTGGTTGAAAGACATCAGTGCTGAGCTCTGTACTGAAATTGTAGAGTCATAAAATCATTTAGGTTGGGAAGACCTGTAAGATCATCAAGGCCGACCATTAACCTAACACTGGCAAATCCACCACTGTGCTGTGCCTTAAGCACCACATCTACACATCTTTTAAATACCAGCAGGGATGGTGACTCAACTGCTTCCCTGGGCATCCTGTTCAAATACTAGGCAACTCGTTTTGGTGAAGATATTTTTCTTAATGTCCAATCTAACCTCTTCCTGGCACAACTTGAGGCCAAGGATTTGGGAAGTCACAGGTCCAGCAAGGTCATCTGAGAAGCACAAGGAACAGTGACATCATGGAAGTCACTGAGCAAGTGCAGGTAAATCCGCAAACACTGATACTGGGGACTGCAGTGGCTCCTCATAAGGAAAGCTCTGGCATTGGACAGGCAGATCTTTGTGCAGCTAACATGGAACAAATGCCCTCGGAGCAGTTCTGACTGTCCTGAAGCACTCGGGTGCTTGCTACAGGCTCACATGCTGTGCTGCTGGCTTATGAGCTGCCATCTCAGCCTGCTCTGCTTTCTTCAGCGACACAGGTCTGGGGCATCAAGAGAGAGGGTGTTGACAATCCGAAGAGCAGTGAGAGTTACTACATCTGAGCAATGTACAGAAGATGAGGCAGCATAAAGCATGAGGCAGCCATAAAGCTCAAGCATGGCCCTAGCAACTTTGTCTGTGGAAGGCACTATACCTGTCTCATTACTCATATGCAAATCCCCTGCCCTAAAAGAATGAGATTTCACTTGCTTCCAAGAAACAGTCTTTTGTGGCTGCCATGTGGGGACAGGAGTAACAAGGATTCCCTTTTTTATAGAGAAGGATAACTTTATTACAGAGTAGAAAATTATCAGCCAGGAGACCATATGTGGCAAACTAGCAGAAGTGTGTGTCTCCATTTACTCTTCCAGTAAACGTGTTGAAAGCTCTGGTCCTGTTCTCTTTTATGTTTATTGTCATTAAGTAGATCGAGTCTTAAATTCTTTTAGGGCCCATTAAATGGCAATATTAGGTTACTAGCCAGCAGTATAAAGGACTTGTATCTCTTCAGTAATGGGCCAATAGATGTTTAAGAACCATCTTGAATATTTTTGTGTGTAAGACAGATATTTCCACCATGGCACATGATAGTTTTTCCTTCCTAGATGCTTTTGTTTTGGCTGCTATAGTTTCAGACGTTCAGCATGCAGTTTAGATGAGGTCTCAGCTGAATCATTAGAATGCAGTATTTCTTACAATTGTAAGTTCAGAATTGATATTAGACTTTCAAATTAAGTGTCACATATGTTTTATTGGGTTTTTTTTTAAATCTTGTTCATTTGAAAGGAAACAATAAGGTTCCAGAAATTTAACTCTGACTTTTTTTTTCCTATTTCTTTAAAAGCACAAAATTCATTCACAGATCATTCAGTTTATCGGCACCGTCTGGTAGCAGATCCAAAGGAAAACAGATTTCAAAACAAGTCATTGATTTCATGGAGACAACATTTATCAATAATGCGATTGGCCCTTTAACTCACACAAAAACTCATTTGACTAGTGTGCAGTGATGGTAGGATGAGAACTGAAAGTCTCCATGTGAAATCTGTAAAGCAAATGCATGACACTGATTTGAGGAGATGATTTTGTCAAAGCAGGTAAGTGCAGTGAGGGATGCAGACCGCTTCCTCATCTTCCTTTCACAGCCCCAACACCCCTTTTTAGACTATACTTTGACCCTGGCTCACTTTGTATATTTACTATTCATTAATCCCTAGTGATAGCACTAAGGGAGGATGATCCACTTGAGTCAACAGTTGAATTACCCCTGTCTTGTGACACCATAAAAAACAAATTGCTAGCTAATTACCATTAAAAAGAGAACGACAAACAATACTGTGATCAGCACAGCTAATAAAGACCAGTTTTCAATGGCTTTTTTGCCTGCTTAGACTCCCAGATGTTCAATAAAATGTGAACTTCTTCATTTTTTTAAAAATAAGGCTACTAACAGGCTGTCTCTCCTTCGCCTGTTTACCAATACTTGTGAAATTATAGAGTCTTTGGAGTATGTGGTTTAATTGCAACTGGTCAACAGGCTCAAATGTTATGTACAGGGGAAAGGTTATGTGGACAGTGTGATCACAGGAACTGTAAATGAGAACTGTGCAAGGGTCTTCTCTACATGGTCTGTGTGTGCATCCTGAGCTGTCAAAAACCTTAAAAGGTGGCAGTGAGCATAACAGCGTCTTTGCCCCTCACAAAGATGAGGTGTGTACAGGGCCAGGCATGGACCCTCCCTGTGATGTTACTCCAGTCTCTTGGACCTCAGGTAAAATGCAGAAGATCTCTGGCATCATAGCTCTTGTTAAAAAAAAAGAGTAACTGATATTTAAATTGTTCACTTTTAGGCTAAAGTTCTCAACAAGGGAAACTGAAATAAGCCTAGGTCATGGCTCTTGTCTCCAAAATCCATTAATAATGACAAGAATATATAACTTGGAAGTAGTCCATTATATTTATGTATTTAGCTGCAGGCTTTATGTGTCCCTATTATATACACATTGGGGGGGGAAAAAAAAAAAAGGAACCTGGATTTAAGAAAAGCTGTGGCCATAGTCTGTTTTTAAAGCTTTTGGGCACCAACAAACAACAATGAATTTTTCTACTGTTTAATAATAAGCTAGTTAACATACAAGAAAAGACAAAGAGTTATTTTTTAAAGCTCTGGGTAGTAACAACTTAATGGTTTCATTATCTAAAGTTCAGTCACAACAAGGACAAAAAAAATCCCTCTTGTGTACACTGAAGAGCTTTTCAGTTTTGAAAAAAAATCAATACCATATTCACACTAATGTTTGCTTGCATTAAATATTGACGGTAGTCACACTGGTGGTTTTACATAAAGACTTGAAAGCAATCTTGATTGTCTGAAATATTCTAATTGGTTTTCCCCTTTCCTGAAAGAGTAATGAAAGGACAACTAAAAAGCAGAACTATACAGTTATTCTATAACTGGCACTAACAAATTTCACCAATTACAGAGTCCATTCTGTAAGCAATGAATGTGTGGTTCCCAATTAATCTAGTGTACCTCCAGGCAAGGTCTAAATCAGCTGGATACAGCTAAAGCAATTTGCACACAGCTAAAAGCAAATTGGAAAATAAGTGTTCCACGCTACTGCCTATCTTTCCAAGCCAAATACACAATCAGTATTCTGGCAGCAGCACTCCGTCATGTTATTTGCAGCTATCAATTTTAATTATAACAATTATTGATTAGTTGGGAAAGTGAATAATCTAATGTTCAAATGAGGTTGGCACGGCTGCTAGAGATCTTTTTTTCCCCTTTCATGTACATGTACATTTAGTGTTAGGAATTATCAAGTGAAGAACTTACCTGCACCACAATGCTGAGCTCTGATAACTCACTGAAGTTGCAGCCATAAATTTTTTTTTGCTTGTTTGTTAACACCAGACATCAGTTTTAGGATTTGACCATCTGCTGTACAGAAAAGTCTATGTGAATTGAACTAGGACATGAGAGGAGGCAGTTCAGGAACACAGGCCAATATCTGCAAACTTGGGGACCTGAAGTCAGAGTCCTATTTTCTTACTTAACCACCCAAATGAATGAGCTGTGCTCTATGGGTAGAGTGCTCTTGTTGCTGATTGACACCAGCTATTTTGCTAACCTATTTACTTTTAGACACAAGCTGTTTCTTCTTGTAGAACAATGCTTCTCTTGGAACAGACAAAAAGGAAGTATCCAACCCTAGCTGCACGAAGAAGAATTTTATGTGTTTCAGCTAAATAAATAGCTGGGGGAAGAGTACATACTGACTTGAGCAGGGTTACAACCACAAAGGCTGAACATGTACTTTCTGAATCTGAGTCTTTGGTACAAGCTCATCTCCACTACTAATCAAATGCCCTTTGTCATGTTACTGAAGACATGCTGTTTCCATCTGCAGTGCTCCAGTAAACATGCAGCAAATAATTACTGTACCCTAAAGAAGCCCTCTGAATGTGCAGCTGACTGCCTCTGCTGGGGCGGGGAGAGCGACAGGAGAGTTTTC
This sequence comes from Apaloderma vittatum, assembly GCF_000703405.1. Classification (NCBI taxonomy): domain Eukaryota; kingdom Metazoa; phylum Chordata; class Aves; order Trogoniformes; family Trogonidae; genus Apaloderma; species Apaloderma vittatum. Next base: position 72,832 of record NW_009706387.1, on the reverse strand, counting down.
CCTGTATCTCCTGCTCCTCCAGAGCTGTAACCCCTGGAGGCATGAGGAAGAGCTGTGGCAATTTTAACTCCAGGGCTCTAGGGTGCTGTTTCCCTGTGTTCCTTGTGTGCCTGAATGCTGAAAGTGCCTGCAACACAGCACAGAACTGCCCCATATCTGTCCTGGACTGGACTGGAGGCACAGCGGGACTGCCTGGCTGGCTGCTTCTCACGTGGGCATGATTTTTCGTTTTTAAGAGGGTAAGGGAGGGCAGCTGGGGGTAGCAACACCCTAAAGCTCTGAGCTACTACTGAGGTCTGATGAGCTAGATCAGACTTGGGATTACAACATTATCCATTTATCAACTTTTGAGTTTAAAGCAGTATACTAAATACAGAGGACAATTTTTTTTTTTTACATGCAGTTTTGCAAATAATGGCCAGTGGATAACAGGTGCAGTATCTGGTGCATTGCACTGTTGCTCAAAAATGTGGATGGATGAGAAACTGGGAATGTCAGCTGCTGCAGTTAGTTATCATTTTGAATAATTTCAAAGACCTGCACAAAGATATAGCTATGCAACTCCTACTGTCTTGGCAAAGCCTTGGACAGCTAATCATCTGCTTTGAAAATGTGAGCAAACACATCCTTGAATTGGACAAGAAGATCTCGCTGCCTAATCAGGTGCCAAAAATATGTGCTGGCAGTGGCTTAAACATGCAATGGAACAAATATTAACTTGCTCACCAAAGGCTCCAGCTTACTCACAAATACTACACAAACACACAGAGACCTGTCCCTGTCATTTTCCTTAATCCTGTTATTCTCTTTTGTTGTGTTGAGAAACAACCAAAAAAGTGCCAACACATATAGTAATTTCCTGTTTAGTAGTATTTACACTTTAGTATTATTGTAATAGAGAACGATGAAAAGTTACACACTGTTGTACTGGCTTCAGCTAGGAGAGGGTTAATTTTCGCTCGGAGCTGGGCATAGCCAGAGTAGCTGAACCAAACTAGCCCCTGGCCCAGGGGATATTCAATGCCACAGAATCATAGAATGGCCTAGGCTGGAAGGGACCTTAGAGATCATTTAATCCAACCTCCCTATTGTGGGCAGGGACGCCTCTCGACTCATGACGTCCTGCTCGGGGTACACAGAGGGAGCTCGTCAGGCAGGGGTCTCTCTCTTTTCCAGCTCTCCTGGGAGCTGATGTCGCTGGGTTCTGGGTAGTGAGATGTCCGTGGTACATATTACTCACATTACATCTGGTTAAACACCACTGTTATTTCACTGTTATCGTTATCATTTATGTTTCATCATTAAAACCAACTGTTTTTATCTCAAGTCCACGATGCTCTGCCTACTGCTCCTTCTGGGCTTTCCTCCTCACTGCCCGTAGGGAGGCAGCAAGTGAGGGCGCGACCGCATGGTTCCTTTGTCTCTCCCTGCCGGTCAGTCGGCTTGAACCACAACAACTGTAGTCCTTTAATTTGGCATGTAACAGTCTGAGTCTTATTTTGTTAGGCTATAAATTGATAATCTTACAGCTTGTCTGTTATTTAAAACATAGTATTAATATTAAAATTGCTGTGTTTGTGCGTAACTTTGGGATCAGGAATGTACCTCAAGGGAACCTGCTCCATCTGCAATAAGCGCTTTGCACTTCAGATTAATGTATTTTCATTTGCCCTGTCAGCCTGTACAGATGGAACAGGCCTCAAACCACACAGGGTCAAGTAGAAGTCCAATTAGGTGAAGTTATTTTTAAGTTCTGGAGGGCACAGGGTCAGCACACTAGAGAGGTTTAAGCACCTAAGTATGCGGATAGGTGTGTTAGGTATTTTCAGAAATGCTATCACACTGCAGTCAGGGGGTGTTAGGCATCTGGTAACTGTCCTGTGAAACACATTTTGAGATTCCTGCAAAGAGCCTGAATGCTCACAGAAATCCAGCTGCTCCTTCCACAGAAATGTCCAGGCCACATCACAGACGCCACCAGCAGTTTCACTTTTGCACTCCTGCTATGCCAGGTCTGCTAAGACTTAGCTTCATGGCCAAGATCCATGCAGCAGCTTCCGGATTTGCGTATGTTGCTGAGGAGGACACATGTACATCAACCATCCCAGGAATTCAAAGTGCTCGAGACTCCATGAGGAGGCAGAAAAGCCAGGGGCCAGGGGTGAGCCAACTGCCTCGGGTGTGGCATGGAAATCTGCACACTCAGCACTCGTCTCTGTACTCTGGGTAAAGGAATATCAAAAAATATAAACCCCACTACTTTCCATCTAGCTCAGTCATCAGTAGTGGCCACAAGAAAATGCCTAGAGAAGAGCAAGAGTAGGTAGTGTATTTATGCTAATACGCTTCCAACCCTCTGCATGTCCTGGAAGCAGTCACTCTTACCTTTATTTGATGACTCTAGATTTTTGTACTGAAAGTAACAGCAAACAATCAGGCTTGATGGGCTCTGAGTAACCTGATCTAGTAACGGATGTCCCTACTTACTATAGGAGGTTGGACTAGCTGACCTTTAAAGCTCTCTTCCAATCCAATACATGCTATGATTCTATGATCTTCCCCCTATGCCTCTCATGATTTTATAGACTTCAACATATTCCACCTCATCTTTTTTCTATGCTATATGTAGTTGAATTTTCCCATGTTCTGGCTTGTACTTTTTGTCTTTTCTCCTATCACTGTTTAGCTTTGGGAAGGATCTGGCTCCACTTTCTCTACGTCCTCCCATTAGGTAGCTGTAGATAGCAGCCAAATCTCCCTTCAGCCTTTCAGCCTTCCTTTTCACGTCTGAACAAGCACAGATCTTTCAGCCAAAAAGAGGTGATGCATTGGTTTTACAGCAGCAGCAGCATTTTTCAGTTCTTGTTCTTAATAATGAATGGAACAGGGCCAGGATGCCAGTGTTATCCATATGGAGTCGGAATAAATCTTTAACAAGTTTTTTAATTAGGTTACTCAAATATAGGCAGTTAGATCTAAAGAATTGCACTAGAAGTCAGTGAGTAATAATTTCTGAGACTCTGGCTGAGTGATGTAATATGTACAGTACATACCAGGGCAGAGGGTGTGTGTGCTACGAAGTTCCGTCCTAGTAGAATAATGATGCTAGAAGGGCCCATCAAAAGCTGGTAGAAATTAAAGCAATTCAGGATGCTCTAGCTTCAACTGAAATGATCTGTGGGAGTGGATCTGCAAAGGCCAGCTGAGATTTTAACTGCTGGCTCGTGTACTTGAGGTCTTCAACCTCTCTCTGTTACTGATCTTGATATTCCTTTGGTTCCTAGCAGAAGGGATGAGGCTTGACATCAGGGAGGTAAAGAAAGCCTTTGTCAAGGTGCTGGGTGTTTGTTCTTCTCTCTGACAGTGTGTGAGACACGACACCACACAGTTCTTTTCTGCCATACTGCTATTCCACATAGATAAACCCACCAGTGAGTAAAGTGGGAAGGTGAGATGAGTCTTTCTAGTCTGCTGGAGATACAGATTTCATCTCAGTCACTCCACAGCCACACTGAAGTATGCTTCCCAGAGTTTGAGTGTGGTTTAAGGGGGATAAACGCAAATCAGCTGAAATCAGTCTGAAGAACAGCAAAAAAAACCCTCTAGAATGGCTGCTTTCATAAAATTCCTGCTATTTTGATAGGAAATGAAACTGGCAGCTCACATGCAACTCTGACCACAACAAATCCAACATTGACTGTCTGCTTATACTGTGATCCATATCTCAAATCTAAAATGTTCTGTTGGAGCGTGTTCAGAGGAGGGCCACAAGGATGATCCAGGGGCTGGAGCACCTCTGCTACGAGGACAGGCTGCGGGAGCTGGGATTGTTCAGTCTGGAAAAGAGAAGACTTTGGGGGGACCTAATAGCTGCCTTCCAATACCTGAAGGGAACCTACAGGAAGGCTGGGGAGAGACTTTTTACAAGAGTGTCCACTGATAGGACAAGGGGAAATGGGTTTAAGTTGAAGGAGAATAGATTTAGATTGGACCTTAGGAAGAAATTCTTCAGTACGAGGGTGGCAAGACTTTGGAATAAATTGCCGGGAGATGTTGTGGCTGCCCCCTGCCTGGAGGTGTTCAAGGCCAAGTTGGATGGAGCCTTGAATATCATGATCTAGTTGAGAGGCGTCCCTGCCCATGACAGGGAGGTTGGACTAGGTGATCTCTAAGGTCCCTTCCAGCCTAGGCCATTCTATGATTCTATGATTCTATGATCTACAGTCCTGAAATTTATTACAACTGTCTACCATTCCCAAAATGTGTCTTTGGTGAGAGTCAGATAAGGAATAGCGTTCCAGACTGGCAAGCCAAGCTCTAGCTTTTCTTGAAGACAGATACATGATGACAGCAACTCAGACCCCAGTATTAACTACAAAGACAGCCTTCCTGAGGATATATCAATATCTATGGCAGGAAAAGTGGGCAAGTTCTCATGTATTTGACATGCAGTTCAGTGGCCCTTACCCTTGTAGGTGCCATCACCCTGTTTTGGTTTGGTCACTAATTCGTTTTAGCTACTGTAGGAGTTCTGTGAGCCTCTTGTACAGGCAGAGCTAAGTACTCACAAATCTCCTTTAAAAGTATATTAGTATTAATTGCATGTCTGTTCTCTCCAACTAGAATCTGATCCATTAAATATTTGCAATGTTGAATATAGTATTTTTTCCAAACTGCTTACACTTTGTGCATGCCTTTGTTCATATATATCTCAGAGATACTATGCTGACTCTTGCGTAATCCTTCATCTCGGCTTTCAGACCTAAACGTGCTAAAAATGCAAAACAGTATTGAGCAAATCTGGACAATGTGAAGAATAAATAATAACAAAAAGAGCAGCTGAGGTTGTCCTTGACAGCATTACTGTTGAACATGACGTAACTTGACTAATGCATCCATCTGATAAGAATTTAAGTGTCTTACAACAGGTTTGTAGTATGATAGAGCATCAGTAAGATGTCTTTTTCCAAAGAGGAGAAAACTTGATCTGATGCAAACTTTAAATGAATAAAGTCTCATAAAAAAGCTTATAGTTAGATCTAATTTCACAATGAAGTGTATTTCTCTTTCTGTTCTTTTTACTTCTAATGTGTGACAAATTACACGTGTGTTTACTTAAAAAATATTATACATATAGGTGTATGTATAAGTATGTATACATGCACATACACTTGTAAAACTGCATTACAGATTTTTAAACAGTTAAACACATGATATATTTTCAAAAGTATAAGTAAAATAATGTATTAACTTCCCCATAAATGTGAAAGCCTGATTAAATGCTCTTTTTGAAATAAACCAGCAGGGATTAAGGAGTCTCATCGACATATGCAGAGATCATGGATGTAGAAGTGACGCACCCCAGTGCCAGCTGACATCTGTGGCAGGTTTCCCTTCCTCCACCAGAAGCACTAAGTTCTATCACTCTTGCCAGTGCAATGAAATAAACCAGGAGTGCACAGGAGGCACTCTGAGAGACCAGAAGTAAAGCAGACAGCATGTGCTGGTGGAGAGCTGCGGGATGACTCTTTAGTTGCTAAAGGACATCTTAAGAGGTTTTGAGGTGTGTGTTGGTTTCCCCTTATTCGTCAGTATTTCTATTTCAAAGGATTTTCATTATTGTAAGATAACCTACTGCCTTTCAGCACATTTTTTGCCTATACACTGGAGTGGTCCTGCCACTTCCCCCAGCAGCATCACTTGGTCTGGGGCAGTGCCAGCCAAGTGCAGGCTTTGGGGCAGCCGGGATGGGATTTTTTTTGTAAGAACAGCAGCCTCCTTTTAAGGACTTTATCTTCCATCTCTCAGCTCTCTGTTTATCAAGTCCATTGAGTGTACAAATCTGTTCATGCAGCAGACATTTTGAGAAGGTAGAAGCTGCCACCAAAAAAATATTATGGTGGCCAAGTTTATTTTGTTGTTCTAACTCCTTTTCTGCTACTTCGGCTCCATTCCCCTCTCAGCAGGTGAATTGTAAAGACTTGCATTTACCGTGTCAGAGATGAAGACCTCCCTAATTAATGCAAATTCACAGTGATGTCAAGGTTATAGAGGTAATTTGGCCCAATGGATCAAACTTAGAGTAAAAAGCATGCTATTGCCACAGAAATTAATGGAGTTTGTTTTCACTTAAAACAGAGCTGATTATGGTTCAATGACACTGAATTTCACAGATTTGCATTGATTTGCTAATGAGAAATTTACACCACCATTTACTTGCTTCTTAATTTGACCCTTTCACTTCAGCTTGAACTGATGATTTCTGTGGGAACAGAGAAAACTGGATTCACTTCTCTGGAATGAATATAATTCAGTGAACAAACTATAAAATAATTTGAAGGCGAAATAATCTGAGGATTAAAAAACCACACCAAACAAAGAGCAGCAGAAAGGGCGTCTGTCTGATAACTCATCGCTGTGACTAGTATGTGATCAGCAACACTCCTAAACACCAGGGAGCTGCCCACTTCGTTAAAATTTAACGTACTATCGACAAGGGCTGGGCGTACACAAATCCAGGTTTAATAAGTCCCTGAAAGGTAGTCTAAGCTCCTGCTGCTCTGGGTGCGTGGACAGTCGAAGGCCTTGCTGTGGGGACGTCGGTGGGCTCTGGGGATGCCGGACTCTCGCAGGCTAGCTGTAGCGCGGGAAAAGACCCCTCCAGTCACGTCCTTCAGACGCGCGTCCGCAGAGCAGGCACCGGGGGTTCGGAAACGGTTCACAATGTGGCGCTGAGCCTTGCTGCATGGCTGACCTGCTTTAACTAAAGGGAAGAAAGCCCACATTATCATGTGAGCAAAGGAAGTCAAAATGATCTCATTCGTAGAGCTTTCTCCCATTTATGTAAGGGGAGTTTGCCTCCACAGAATAGCGTGTCTTTCTCTGGGCCACACAGCGCTGTCTGCCTAATTTTCCTCTTTCTTAACCTTTGCTTCTCCATGGGACTGAAGCACAAGACAAAGCTGGGACACTGCATTCTTCTCTTATATCTTAGCTACAATAGCAAGGAGGTGGCAGGGTTAAAAATGTTTGCACACCCATGGGACAGCTTGAATGCATTGAGCTGTTCTGGCGTCACTGTCTCTGAGCTACAAGGACGGACTGGCTTGAGAATATGCATCTCCACCAGCGTCTCTATACATCAGGCAGTCACATCCACCTAAGCTGGTCTAAGATATCAAGCTTAAATTAATGATAAAAAATAGCTTCTAAATAATAAAAGTCCCCAAAGCAAAACTTTCATCTAATACTTCTAATTGCCATTGAATTATTTCTTCTCTATAATGCCACGTTAGCACAGCAGTGCATTACTTATTGAGCAATACTTAAATCATCCTGAAGTAAGTAATATATTCATTTACTACCTCCTTTATATAGAAAACATCTCTTATCATATGTTATACTTTTAAAATCTTTATTATTTAGAATAACATCTTCTGTTTGTCCTTCTGCCTTACATAGTTGGGAATTTTCGTGAAGACAATGGTGCAGTTGAACTGCAGGTTCAGAAGGAAAGTATTTATCGTATTTTTGATCTAATAAATACTCTTTTTTAAAAAAATGCTTCTTAGCAAAGTCCATTCCTGGTATGTGTTTGCTGTGTTGTTGGACAGCTTAGTAAAATACTTTTTAAAGACGTTTACCTGGATTGAATTAATTATTTATGACACTAATAAACTGAGCATTCATAAAACTATATCGATTGTAGCAACATCGGTCTTGAATCTGCCTCGTTGCTGAATAGCTAATACTTGAACACAAGACAATGAACACAAGACAATGCAGCCTCCCTATGACTTCATGTGCTATCCACATGGTATAAAATATGAAACCTAAAAGTAAAGGCAGGATGTGCTACAGCAGAAATATAGTAGCAACAACTTTATTCCTTCACTATTATATTATTCTACAAAACCTATTTCTTCTCTTAGCAAATATTCGAAGAAGGTTTGTTGTTTTCTAAGATCTCTTTTGTGTTACCCCTTAAGAAATGCATTCAGGTATCTATTCTATTGAATTTATCAAACAAATATTCATCCTGTCTCCTGGGCTTTTAGGCTGTTCAGACAAGAGATTTAGCTCCTCAACAGAGAGGTCTTGGAGTGCAAGACAAAACACCCTGGCCTTCACAAATAAATGTACACAGCTTAACATATTCACAGATGAAACCCCCAAAGTAGATGTGTGCATTGTCCTTAAGCTAGTGAAGGTGCTGACATTACAGGCACACAGGACCTCACTATGATCAGATTCTGTATGCACGTGTGTATGGTCACCATAGTGTTGGGCAAATACTGAGTCACTGGGAAAAGTGGGGAGGTACCATCACTGGTGCTTGCCAGTGATATTCCTCATGATTTAGACAGGATTTTTCTTCTCTTTTTTTTTCTCTATAGCTCTCCAGTTGTTCCTTGAGCTACACTATAGGATGCTTTAGGACACAAATGAACCTCTAAAGAACTTCTTAGGGTCTAAATGAGTTATAGGAGCATCTATCCCTATTGTGCCATTTTTTCATGACCTGTCCTCAAGTGCTATACACAAACTCCGAAGGCACTTCCTTTATGTCCTTCCAATACATATGGCATTAAATTGAAAACAGTTACAGGAAACCAAAGGAAATACGGATCCAGGATGTTACAAGCTAGGGAAATTGTCTCTGGGAAAACTGTGGTACAGGTTCTCCTATAAGCTATTATATCCAGGCATGTGAGGGACATGAATATGGGAACAGCCAGAACAGAATTAACAAAGGTAAATTGTGCATGACCAGTTTGGCCACTTTCCAGTGTGAAAGAACTTGCTCGTGGTGAGCAGAGAGCCAGACACCACTTTTACGTTGATTTTATCAGGGTGTTTGACAGCCTCCTGCAGCATCCTTGCTGACAAGCCATTAAGATGTGGACTGGAGGACACATGGACCACAAGATGTATGGAAAACTGTCTGAAAGGTCTGGTGGTGGTCAGTGGATCAAAGTCAAACTGTCTGTCACTCAGAAGCAGAGACCCTCAGGATGGATACTGGCACCAGTGGTACTCAGTATCCTTATAACTGACCCAGATGATAGGACGGAATGTACCTGCTCCAAGTTTGTGTATGACACCAAAATTGGAGGAGCTGTGCACACACAAGGAGAAATAATCACTCTATATAGAGAGACATTGACAGGCTGAAAGATTGTGTTGTAAAGAATTGTGCAAGGTTTAGCAAAGGTAAACGTGAATTCCTGCTCCTGGGACACGGTAATCAAAATCAAAAGCACAGGCCGGGGTCTGACTCGAGGGGCCCTGGGATGGGTTCCTGGTGGGTGCCAAGGTGAGTGGGAGTTAGCGGTGGGCCTTGGCAGCAAGGCAGGCCAGTCCTGGGCCACTTGAGGACAAATTTTATCCTAGCCTTGGCACCAACCTGAAATCTGGATAGTCAGATACATGTACCATGTCTGACAGAGCCCTATTTCTTCATTGTCAGATTTCTTTTTTCTAGTCACTTGTTCCATTCTGGTGCTTCTGATGTTTCTATTCCAGTTCTGGACTCTTGAAGTATCTATCTCATCTTCCTCTGAATTCCTTACTTCATGCTCTTTGCATCTAGTTCTATGAAAACCTCTTCTTTTTTTTTTTTTTTTTCCCCCCACTGAGTGAGGTGGCATTTTCCCACATAAACTTCTGGCATTTAAAACTTCAGGACAATATTCTCTTTGTGAGAAAATCCTTTAACTCTGTAACCTCAGCCTTCACTAATATTTGGATTCATGTTGGAACTATGCCCTTTTCCCCAAGCTGTAAATTTCTTCAGGTGACTAATAACTGCAGAATGTTCAAGTGTTTGATGGATTATGAAATTGTTTAGCTGATCCCCTTGTAAGGCAGGATTGGAAGGAACATATGGAAGGGAACCTGAATGTTGTCTCTTTCATGATCCTTCCATGAATATGTTAGTGTTCTTATCAGAACTGATGAAGGGCAACATAACGTTGCATAAACATAAAAACCATCAGCATAACTTTCTAACACTAAGTGGAAGACTCCGCACAGCAAGGATATGTTGTTTTGATGGATGACCTCAACAAAGTAGACAGAAGAAATCTTCCAAAACAGACCTCGTAATTTTGAAGCATGCAACTTATTTTTCACAACACTGAGATGATATCCTGTACAGAAGACCCAAAGTTGGATGTACCTTTGTTAGCACAGAGCAGTGCAGTACAATTTTAGAAATTCCTAAAGTATATCTTTAAATGAGTTCTGGATTCAAAGATTTTCTAAGGATACTCACGCTCTTCTGTGCAAGAACTGATATAAATTTTTGCAAAGCTTTAAAATGTTCTTTTTCAGATGGAAACCATGGACAAACAGCTGTCCTGCACTTGGCACTTTAAGGAATCTCTTACAGCAAACTGTGGTTTGGTCTTGATGTGCATAATATGAGAGGAACTCACCTCTTGAGACAATCAGAATCTGGGTCACAGGTCCTAAGTAGTTTTTGGTTTGGTATGTAGCTTTTTGGTTTGTTTGTTTCTTGGTTTTTTTTTTGTTTAGTCAATTCAGGGCTCTTTTTTCCTTTCTGCCTTGTGTGGCTACAGCTAATATTTTCCTGGTCCTGGCATAATTTCTAGGTGAATTTGCAATCTTTTCTTTCCGGTTTTCAGATATTTGAGACTTATATCTGCTAGGACTTTCATGCACACCTTTTGGCTCTTTCCAGATCTGAGTTGCCTATGATCCTCAGTTACTTCTTCTCAGCTACTTCTTCTTTCTGAGTGCTAGTCTGGGAGTTGGCACTATTCAGCAATGGTCAAAAACAGTATCTATATCACTGGAACATTTAAGAGCAACTGTTTTGTTCCGTCTGTAGAACTGGTCTGAGGAGATCACTGCATCTTTTTGGGTAGAAACATTTTCCAGGTATGTGACATAATATTTCAAGTATCTATGCATTACTGGTGTAGTAATGTCTATGCATAACTCTGCAAGAAAGTATGATGATTTGTCCGGATCTTGATTTTGTCAACATATTCTGTATTTCAGACTCACTGTCCATGACACTTCTGAATTATTTCATCGCACTAGTGCTATGAAATTAGGTGCCTAACTTTTTTTTCCCAAATGTAAGAGGCGAAAGGAGGTATTTTGTTAACTATCTTTGCCAAGAGCAGTTAGGCTAAACATACGGAAGCCAGTTGTTTTGGTGTTTCTCTGAGAGCTGGGTATGAATCATTTGACCAGGGTATCAAAATGGTGAGCGATGTCACAGAGGTAAGCAAAGTTTTACCAAAAGTTGGGTGTCTTCAGACCTACCTGCTCTTTCTCCTTACTTCACTGATGAACTGGCCTTGAAAAACAGCTGAGTAAAAAAGAAGAGGAAAGGAGTATAGCTGCCTAAATCATAAATTGAACCCGCAGAATTACTGAGGAAGGGAGGATAAAATATGGTTGAGAGACATAAGTAGATCTTCTAGGTTGTGCACGGATCTGTGTGGTTCTCATACTGTCCAAGAATAAAGTGTTTTAAAAATAGCTCTACAGACCTTGTGTGTTCTATTCTTTAATGATTTCTGAGCAGAAACGCTTTTGACCAGAGTGCCAAGAGGAGCCCTTGGAAGTCTATATGAACCACCAAGGAAACATTGCAATGGGGAGCTTCTGCACTGACCTGGCCAAGACCCTCATCTCAAGGGATAAGGAGACTCCTGACAAAGGACACGTTTCTGCAGTACACCCAGATGGCTTGCAGGTAGGAAATAACTGGGTCTGTTTGTGTGGGAAATCACAAGATCCAAACCCTGGTTATACTGATCCCAAGTGTGTGGTAAGACTCAGCTGGTGCTGTAGTGTAAATAAAGCAAGAGGTGAAAGAGCAAGATGGGAGAGTAACATTTCTGTCAATGGAAATGTATCCTCTGGAGCAGGACAGGAAGAAGGGGCCTATGAGGAATGAGAGGGTAGGAGACACCATATGTTGGATAGGAAAAAATGGAAAATCAGGATGTGGGGAAATCCCATGATGAGAAAGAGACAAAGAGAGGGAATCAATAACAAGAAAAAGGAGACTTTGGGGATAAAGAATAAGGAAGGGTGAATGTGGTAGGTAAGAGCAAGAAAGAAACAGTAGAATGCAATGAAAAGAAATAGACAAAAGAAGTAAAATAGGAGAAAGATCATAGAAGAAGGAGAGAGAAAGTGTGTGGGTCAGTAAAGGGTATTGGACATAAAGCCAGTAAAGAATGAATGGAAAAGAAATGCTCCTTTCAGAGAGAAACAGAACAAATAGTTACAGAAGAGAAAGGTGAGAGAATAACATGCAGAACAATAAAAAATCTAAGATAGTACAGGAGTGAATGAAAAGAATCAGAAGCAGTAGAAAAGGGGGAAAAACTTGAAGAGAAAAAATTTAAGTCAATATTTAGAAAAAAATAGATGACTGATTTCAACTGGATTTGTTTGTTTGCCTGTATTTAATAGTCTTTCTTTCAGAGGCATATCTTGGTAGACTTTTGGTATTAAAAGCAGTGGCTACCTGTAGACTAATGTACAGTGTTTTTCATATTTTATGATTATTTTGCACATGGAAAAGCTTTTACTAGTGCTACACTAATATAAACTGAGTAGCAGAGGGAACTTGTAGGAAAGGATACCTAAAGGAAAAGTTACATGCACCCCTCCCCCTCTTATTTATTCTAAGTATTTTTTCTGAGTGTAATTCAATTTAATTTGGCCTCTTTTAATTCAGAGGCCAAGAAAGAGCTCATGTCTTTTTTAGAGTTACACATTTTTCTTACAAGCCTACTGTTTACAGCCTGTCTGAAATCTGAGGGTCGCATGCTCTGCTCCTTTGCACACAGCAAAACCAGCAGCTTACATTTAAGATGTTTTGCTTCTCTTCTGAGTCTCTTGCTAGTGTACTTAGCAAGAGAATGATTAAAACCTGTGCTCTGTTAGAACTGTTGCAGTGTTTAAACAAGGAAGTCTGTGTTTGTTTAAGAGAATGGGGAAATGGTTATCTTGACAGATTAGACTGAAAAAACAGGACAGACACAGTCTAGCACAGATGTCCAAATTTGCCACTTGGCTGGTTTTTTGAGGTCCTCTAAACAAAACTTGCTTGTGTGTTTGTGCCGTTGCTCTGTTTGACACCTGACTGAGGAATGTGATTAAGCAGTACTGCCAGGGATTATATGTCTCTAGTGGGGCAAGTGCTCACACGGCTGCAGTTTCCTCATGTCTGTCTAACTGTGTCATAGCTTACTATGGGAATAAAAGGGAAACATCTCAAAATCGTTTAAAACCCTTGCAGAAAAGATTGATTCGTAATGAAAAGTCTGTTTTGGTTGTAAAAAGCAGTGAACATTTTTTTAGGGCCGAGTTTTCCGGCATCTCCGTTCCCTCAGTAATAGAACTTGTGGAAGTAAGGAACCTATAATTTGACTGTGAAATTCTGAAGCCATTTGCAAGATACCTTACAGCCTCCCAGATGTAAAGCAGATCTTGATGGAAAGAAATGTTATATCCTTAATCAGTGTGAGGTGATAATTTTCTAATACATTTAAAATGCATGATTCACTTGATAAATCCATACAACTATCTACTCAAACACTTTATCAACTTCTGTTAATGTTATCATTTCAAGTTAGTTGTCCTCACATTACTTTCATGATAGAAAAGGCACTTTTAAGGCCACTGCTATTTTTGTTTCTTTCAAACCCTCTTACCTGTAAATATAGTTTTGCTCAATTCAATTAATATTAAGCCTAAAAAGTAGCAAATACTTAAAATATAAAGGCCATCAACCTACATGAAAAGGTCACTACACTATTCAGGTTTGTGTGCATGTAAATGTTCGTGTTTGCATCGTGCCACATGTGAAAAATGCTTTGCTTGCCATGTTCTGTGTACTACATACGTCCTGGCTGTGTACACAAATTTGGTGTACACCATAGGGGCCTCAGAAATAGGTCAGAAATCTGACCCCCCAAAACCAGCAGTGCATGGCACTTGATGGTGGGGATGTATAAATACTTTTCTAGCAATTCTGTTTGATGCTAACCTTCATAAACACTCTGAGAAGTTTCATCTATGTATGTCTGTGTGGTTACAACTGTTCGAACATACAGCCCAGTGACAGGACAAGGGGCAACAGGTGCAAGCTGGAACATAGGAGGTTCCACAAAAACATTAGGAAAATCTTTTTCACCGTGAGGGTGACAGAGCATACAGGCTACCCAGGGAGGTTGTGGAGTCTCCTTCTCTGGAGACATTCAAAACCCACCTGGACGCGTTTCTGTGTGACCTACTGTAGGTGATCCTGCTCTGGCAGGGGGCTGGACTAGATGATCTTTTGAGGTCCCTTCCAACCGCTGACATTCTGTGATTCTGTGATTCTATGATTCTGTGATTCTGTGAATGAGAAGGTGGTTCGTTTTTTGAGAAATGACTGAAAATCCCTTGATTAATCATTTGGACTCCTATTATCACACTGTTGTTAGATGGGTATTTTTATAACACACCTATGGCAGAGGGATTATTGAACATCTTGTGTCTTTTTTCAGGTTGCCCTAGTTCTAGAGTTCAGGTAGTGTTTTACCATGTTTAAGGATACATACCTACCACAAAATTCCTGATAAATACATGATACATGATAAATATGAAATACATCATAAATATGAAATACATGATAAATACGAAGGTAGGACTACTTCGGGAATTCAAGTTTCCACACAAGCAAAAGGACCACATAAGTAACTGAATTTTTTAACTCGCAGAGTTATTCTAGGACTTCAGTGAGGGATTTTAGTACCTGCTTAGATGATAGTTTGACTTACATGAGCATCTGCTGAGGAATACGACGCTATTTGAAGTAGTAACAAAACTGAAGCCATAGTCAAACTCCCCCTTGGAACTTAGCAGGTGTTTCAGCTTTTCACTGGGAGCTGTTTGAAGTGTCAGCCTGATGTTAGAAAATGGGTGAGAAGGCCAAGAACTTTATAGGAGAAAGCATTTATGCCAGGAGACTTCTATTTAATTGCTGATAGGCTTTCATTTGTTTCATTGCCAGTTGCTAATTTTTGTTTTCTTCCCAAGTCTTGGAACTGAAAGTTACGATGTTTCAGAGGTCATATGCAAAAACGTGCTGTAAGAGTAGAGATGAGTAAACTGCTTATGGTTGAAGTTGTTGGCTTGAAACAGCTGACTGCCACAAGCTGCTTAAAAATCTCTTGAGTTTTTAGAGCGTGTCTGTGCAAGTGTGCAAAAAGTGATTCTTTGCCTAAGCAGTTGGACCAATTGGATTTGTTTTATGTGTCACAGTGCAGAAATAATTCCACCATCTCTGCAAGGGGGAGAAGGTGGGAATCCAGGGTTAGCACAATTTTTTAGGTGGGGCTAGGAGGCTAACATATCTTCAGATTCAGAAATTAATATGGGAACAAATTATAAACTCTTTGCAATCACTTGGAATAAAGAATTGAGTAACTGTCAACAAAACAAGAACAAATCAGGACAAAACAAAATTTCCTTCTCTGACAGGACATTAAGAGGATAACACCATATGTTGCCTATCTTGACTTTAGAATGACTTTGTGTATTTGCACAATACTCCCAAATACAAGTGAGGGACGTGTGGTGAGGATTAAGCTATTGTGAAGTAGGAACAAATGTGACTGGTAGACTCCATTTGGAGAAAAGCTATCAACACTTCTTGGTCAAACTTAACAGTATTTTGAGGGACTGCTAAACAAATGTCTGAAACAGCCCAAAGCTAAAGGGGCCAGAGCCCCTGCCTGGCACCTGTCTGTGTTGGTGCGAGGGTGACTCAGCCCTTCCCTGAGCCCACCCTGAGTCCTTCCCTTCCCTTCCCTTCCCTTCCCTTCCCTTCCCTTCCCTTCCCTTCCCTTCCCTTCCCTTCCCT
>NW_009706387.1:54797-56736 GCF_000703405.1 Apaloderma vittatum | reverse complement strand
CTGCGGGTGCCGGGGTCGTCGCTGGATCTGAGGGGGGGTGGTGATCTTTCTTTTCCTATCGCTTTCTTTCTAGTTCCAGCAAAAGGGTTATCTATGGCAAAGCTACTTCTTTTGTTTCCGCTAATGGTCCTTTAGTGTGAGGCGCGTTAATAGTGTTAAGAGGACAACTGATGCACTTCGATATTAGTTCTTTGTTGTTGGTAAATAAAATGGTGTTAGGATCCATGATGCTGATTTACCTTAATCCTCACATGGGAATGAGCGAACCTGATGTGACAAGTGTGTGCTGAGAGGGGATTCCCATTCGGTTTCTCTGAGGCTACTCTTCAGTATATTAATCTATAACTTATATAATGAAATAGAGAATATATCTTTTTAAAATATATTGTTCCTACCAAACTGATATGAGCTGGAAGTGCATTAAAGGATGGGACCCGAATGCTAAATAATCTTTACAAGTTGGGAAAGTCCAGTGCAAAAGATATGCGAAATATGATCCACAGGTAAGGAAAATAAACTCTGAGAGTAATGGTTAGGTAGTGATTCTGTAGGGATTTATCAAGGATCAAAGTAAACAATGTCAAAAATGTTATGCTATTGTGACAGCAACAACACATCCTGCTGGGATGTGAAACAACATATCTGTAACACGTGAACTAACAATCCATCTCTGTGGAGCAATGGAAAGAAGCCAGCTACGCATCCTGCCCATCTTTTGACCATTAGACATAAAGGTGTGGACTGAGCAGAGTGAGTGTGAAGGACAGTGAGAATGAGGGATTTTAGTTTTGAGAAGAATTTTGTCAGAGGGGAAACTCTTAGAGCAGTATAAAAGGAAAAACAAAAGTGGAAAACTAACTTTATGCCCTTGTTATCTTGGATAGGCTTATTTCTTCCTCTGGAAGAAATGAAGTTCCATCAAGGGAGATTCCTGTTCGGCCCCCGTGTGTTGCCTGATCTAGTCGACAGGTGGCATCCCTGGCGACAGGGGGGCTGAATTAAAATGATCTCTAAGGTCCCTTCCAGCCTAGGCCATTCTATGATTCTATGATTTACACTGCCCATCAGAAAGGCAGATTGTTAAGTACTGTCCTACAAGGTCCAACCAAAAGTACTTGTAGCCCAAAATAGCAGCCATCTAGGCCATTACCTATAGCTCAGTTTTGAAGCATTGGAGGCTCTGAGGGCTAATACTTCATGCTGAGATCCAGCCAGCATCCAATATCTACTTTATTTTATTTTTACTTTATATGCTTTTAAAAAAATATATTTAAATTTTATATACTATGTCTTATACTTTTAATTGTTTTTAATAAAAAAGTCGTAGTGATATCTAAATATTCCTAGCAGGCCTTTTTTTTACTTTTGCATGGCTTAAACACAGACTGCGGTTCCTTTAGGGCACTAAATTATGATTTTCCTCTGTCACTGGGAGGAGTATTCATGAGAATTTTACAGATATACTTGCTGCTTTTGCAGTATCTTTTTTATGTCTGCAGGTTTCCAGAAAGGCATGAGATGCACAGGGCAGTTCTCCTTTAGCTTTTTGTGAATCTACTGGAGAAACATTTCTCTCTTTTTCTGTTTATTTCTCTTTTTGGAAATTTTTTATTTCGTTATATTTATCTGTAACAAAGATTTTCTCATGCTGAGTTCCCTGGGTTTTTGTTTGTTGTGCATAATCACAGATGCTGGATTTTTCAGCTCTTGTGAAGTTGGATGTTCTCTTAGGAAAAATATTTTACTGTTGACTTGTCCAATGGTATCTTGCGGGACTAATTAATTATGCCTTGCTAACTTTCTGTAGCACTTAGTGCTCATTGATTTGCCATGGATACAATCCTCTTTTCATCCTGGCTCTGAGCACAAACAGCCCTCCACATAGTTCACGTCAGCTAGGAATGTCTGAGCTGACTGGTTTTTTTTCTCATCTTTTTCA
>NW_009706387.1:0-54766 GCF_000703405.1 Apaloderma vittatum | reverse complement strand
ATGAATATGGGCTGTAAGGAAAGGATAAGACTGTGAAAGGAATATGCTAGTTGAACTGGGAAGATATATGAATATGACCTGATCTGCTCAGATGATTCTGTAATGACTATTGACCTTCCTTTAAGAGGTAAGTGCTTGTATTTCCTTCAAGTTTTCTAAGTAGAATGAACAAAGGATGAGTAGATTTACTGCTCAGAAACAACGAGGATCACTAGAAAAAGTCTGGCTGCTGTTTCTATTCTGTTAAATGAAGGAGAGCTAGGGAATGGTGCTGGCCACTAGGCTCACCCATCCACACTAACACAGTGCCACATGCTGCCCCAGCCCAGTTTTGGCCCGTACCATCTGCTGGGCATGGGGTGTGACTGTACCCAAGCTGTAGGCTTGGATTTCACAGAATCACAGAATCACAGAATGTCAGAGGTTGGAAGGGACCTCAAAAGAACACCTAGTTCAGCCCCCTGCCAGAGCAGGATCACCTACAGTAGGTCACACAGAAACGTGTCCAGGCGGGTTTTGAATGTCTCCAGAGAAGGAGACTCCACAACCTCCCTGGGCAGCCTGTGCCAGTGCTGCTCCTTGTTCCAGCCTGTTCCAGTCCTGCTCCTTGTTTTGAACAACAGGATAATTTCAAGGAAAGGCTGTGTGCTGTTCTGTGTGGGTTGGCCACATTGCTAGAGAATGGCCTTGGGCATATTGAATTTACTGTCACGTCTTAGGCCATCTGTCCTGGAAAGACATCTGTCCTGGAAAGACATCTGTCCTGGAAAGACAGAAAGACATTCATATTTTACCTCTTGCAAGGCTGAGGTAAGTGCAATGTCACAGTGAAAAGTCTTGGCCTCTTAATATTTTACACAGTGACTACCCTTCCAGTTTGTGCAAAATCCACCAGCTCCCTATATAACGAGTACTTTTGCTGTTGAGAACACCAGTGATAATTTCAGGAAGAAAACATGGAGCTCCTCATTCACTAGCCATTTACAAGTCACCTTTAGTCCTATAACATTTGACACATTTGGATGGCACTAAAGACAAAGTCTGGGAAACTATAGCAAATCGTATTTCTCACTATCCAGATCAAAACATGGAAAACATAATCTTAGCCCTAACGAGTGTTTTACATCCCTGTCATCTCAATAGATGATAAGTGTGTTGTTAGCAGTGACCATTATGCAACCACTCTCCCCCATCAAAAATAGTTGTCAGCCTTGTGCTGTTGGTAGAAGATTTTTTTTCCCCTAATTAGACCATTCTCTGAAACACTGATATCTCACACAGAGAATAATGCATTCCCCTAGAGACCTGGGATTTAACTTTGAAGGTATCTACCGTGACTGAACAGAAATCTATCTGTAAGCCTCCAATGGTAAATGTAGAGGAGAAAATAATTCTAAAAATAAAAATTTGACTTATTTCCTTACAAAAATGTCAATATGGATATTCACATGCTGTTTCCAAGAAAGGTACAATATTTGCTGACAGTACATTTACCTAGAGATTGACTTTATGGCAACAACTATGCTATTTAAATTTTTAGTAAAGCTGCAAGGAATTAAGTTGGCAAAATTCAAATGGGGTAACATCAATTATGTTTTGCATAGTGCTCCTGGGTTGATAACAATGAGTACTATATGCTATTTATTTTATTTAGCAGCAATCAAAAAGTTTATGACAAAAACCTGCAAAAATTCTGGCTGACAGTTCACTTTTTTCTGGCAACCTCTTTGCCGCTCCACTCTTACTGTGAATTTGTTCTTGTTCTCCTGACACTAACCCTACTGCTAGCAGCAGGCTGAGCTCCACACAAGGCTGCCAGACCTTAACAGCTATCAGCATAACTTTTGCTTGCTTTTTGCAAAGAGAATGGATTTGAGTCTTCTATCTGTTAGGGAGTATGTGTATGTTGGGCTCAGCACTGGTTTAGGAGTGCCAGGCTACCGTCACTGCGGAGCCCAGCATAAGATGCTGAGCCCCTGAAATGTTGCTACAGACCCATGGGGACACTTAGACTTGGAGCATTAAGCGTGGTGAGCAGCTGCAATGCCTGGTCCTCTGGCACCAGCCCAGTGACTGCCCCACAGCCTTGTGTCCCTCAGACAGGGCAGCTCCAGGGGTGGCCACAGGGCTGAGCTGCTGGGGTACCCCAAGGCACCAGGGTGCTTGAGGTGAAGGAGCTGTGGGAGGTAGCTGGCAGCCTCTGGGGCAGGTCTTCACAGGGGTAGGAGAGGGTCTTCACAAGGGATTGCACAGAGCAAAGTGCCCAAAGTGCTCCTGCACGGAAGGAGGGACAGCTGCTGGCTCTGTTCCAGCAAGCTGTGCTTGCAGCTTCCAAGGTGGCGAAGGCTGGAAATTTGTGATTGCTGGCAACAGAAGTAAAGTTCCTTCCCTGTCAGCAGATGTGTGTTTGCAGAAAAAGAGCACTGCCCTGGTAAGAAAAGATCTCTGCTGGGGGAGAAGGCGCCAGGAGCAGCTGAGCCAAAGCCAGCAGCACCAGGCTGCTGAATCCATTCGCTGTTTCTGCACGCCGGGGGCTGCACCAGTGGTGGTGACAATGCAGTGGGGGGACAATGGAAGAAAGCAAAAAGGTTGGGGAAAAGAGAGGGGAGGAGCTGGGTGGTGCTGTGGGGCCTGCACATGCATCCCACCCAGCAGGCTTCCACAGTCGGCTCTGCATAATCGGTGGAAATGCAAATCTTCTTGCTTGTTTCCAAATCCACTCAGGTCTATCAAGCTCCAAAGTGCAGCTCAAAATCCATGCTCTGTGTTTATGTGTCGGCTGGTAGCTCTAACAAAGGAAACGTGGAAAGAGGGAAGGAGGTGTCACCTGAGAGAAGGAAGCGCAAGGTCCTGTGTGTAGGAGAATGGAAATACAGAGGGACTTGGGGAAAATAATAGGAAAATTGAAATTTTCTCTATATAATTAATGCTCCATTAATTCTAAATTCTTAAATAAATATGATTTATATTACTCATGTCTGTTAGAGTTCCTCACATTGTTTCAGCAAACAAGGCTGCTTCATATTCCACTAAAGAAAACCTAAACCATATGAAAATACTTAAATGACTGTATGTTTTGGTATGTTATTGCCTTTTTTTGATTGACGAAGTGAGAGTGCACACCTCATTGCAAAGTAATGCTTTTAACTTAAATCAATTCTAAGTGAACATGTTTTATGCATTTATGCTTATAGTTTGAAAAGTGTTTCCTAAAAAACAGTACTGGCTTTTCACGATGCAGTGAGCAAGTCATTGGAGATGCCTGCAGGTCTTAGCCAGTAAACATTTACTTGTATTGTCTTGAAACTGCTACAAGTTTAGGGCTCACAGAGCTGCTGTAGTCTTAATGAAGCGGTTAATGATGTGTGAATTATAGATCCTGACAGCCTCTTTAATAAAATCAACAGGACTGCATCCACGGTCTACCGTAGCTGCTAAATAATGACAATATTGTCTGCTTAACATCACCCAGTATCTTTAAATAAAGTACCATTCTTGCATTCTGGTACTAAAAAATTCTCATCAACACAAAGAGGAATGTGAGCAATGAAGAACAAACTGATACACATGACACTTAATTTCTTTCAGTTTGGGAAAGGAATGCACAAGCCACAGGGAATTTGCAAATGAAGCGTCATGTGAAGCAATGTGGTTTTCATTGTTATTGTAACAGCATTTCTATGAGATCCTTCATTGAGGTAAAGAACAACATAGTGCATAATGGACTTTAGCAGTCAAAAGGTTGCAGGGTTATTTTTTTTTGTTGTTTTAGTTTTTTTGATTGGTTGTTTTGTGTTTGTTTCTTTTTTTAATATGTGTGAACTTTGTCTTTTCAGCAGCCTTTAATGAACAATTGTCTTCACAGAAAAGCTATTTGGAATGTGATAATGCTGGACTTCCTTCTATGAAAATCTGTACTATATGTGTGTATGGTGAGGGATTTTTCCATACGCTCATCTAATTGAAAAAGAATGATTGTTGTGAGAATGAACGGCCTATTTTGTGTTGCTTTTGGTGATCAGTCTTAGAGCCAGCTAACAATTCAGAGAAAATTTTATGCATGCGTTGTGTATATATTCCCTAAATAATCTTCTTTATTGTCCGATAGACTGAAACTAAACACCAAGGGCTCTGGGAAGAAACAAGACTACTTTACTGGTTGTGTTTTCTCTTTTTTATGTTTTTTCTTGAATAGTTCAGGCAGCTGTCTTTCCTTCACTTGTTTAGCAGATATTGAAGCAAAGAAAAGGGAAAAGAACTGAGCCATATTCACTAGCTTGTGTAATCACTTCATTTGCTATCATGGCTCAGGCAATATCGGAGCAACAAAATACTGAAAAGCTAGAACTAAAACTGACATGTAAAAGAAAATACTGTTAAGACTCAGCTACAAAAAGAGGAATTACCTAGCCTGTGTATAGACTCATGAATATATTCAAGATACAATAAACCTGGCCTACTGCACTGAATTTGCCCAAGAGAAGTTTTCTTTACCAGTAAAGTGACTACTAGCTGTAAAGCCTGTTGCAGTTATCGTGTAGAAAGAAAACAGAGTGACTTACTTAGGGGAAGCACAGCCAGACCACTCAATTAGTCCTCAGAAGTTCAAAGTCTGTTTTCCTGCATTACTGGGGCAATATTTGTACAAGAGATATTGGCTGTGGCTGTTTTTTTAAGCAAAAAGGGTTGGAAGTGCTCCCTGCATTTGCACCTCTCCACTCCTCTTTCCTTTCTTTCCTTCGACTCCTGCTTAAATCCTACGTGAGCAGACAGATGTGCACACACATTAATGCAAACAAAGTTGTTTATTTATCATTTCCTATACGGTTCTCTTAGTTTCCACCATTTCATGTCCCACATCTCTTCCACTAAACTTTGTTCCACCCCTCTCAGTTAATACCTTGTTTAGCCCAATCCCAAATAACATCCTATCTCCTCACATTCACTCAGCAGCTACAAGAAAAGACATAATTGAGCTTTCTTGCCTTCCACTTCCCTTACGAATTGAGAGACTTCCCACCCCTGCCAGTGGATGCGTTGTTCCTCCCCCCCAGGGCCCCTCTGGATACATGGGGCTGGATTTGCTGCTCGGAGCAGATGTTGGAGGGAAGACAGTGAAAAGAAAGGCAAACCAGCTGTTAAGACCATTAGTCTTCCAACAGGTGTAGACTTCTGGGATGAGGGCAGGCCTTTGAATCCTTTCTCTCTTTCAAAGCAAACCTAATTTTTTTTGTGAAAGAAAACCAATGTGAAGAGAGTGGCTATACCTCCTGAGAAAAAAAAAATACATATCCAGTGCTTGGGATAAAGTAGAGATACCACAGAATCATAGAATCATAGAATGATTTTTTTGGAAGAGACCTTAAAGATCGTCTAGTTCCAACCACCCTGCATGGGGAAGAACACCTTCCACTAGACCAGGTTGCTTAAGCTGTGTTCAAGCATTTTTGAAGACTTAGCTTCCCCATACCAGTCACTATTTTCGCTGCCACTGCAGTAATAAATACCCAGTAGTTAAGATGCTTAGTAGTCAAAACATCAGCCTACTAGCTACTATACTGCTTCTTTCGTTTGTCTCACCATTAGCATCTGTGGTAGCAAATCCTCGAAAAGCTGTGGCAGTGAAATGGCTATCACAGAGAGGCTGTGCACCTGCGCCACTCAGGAGCGTGAGCAACAAGAACTACAACAGACTAAATATCCCTCCCGTACAAAGCACCCTCCTCTTCAGATGTTCTGAGTGGTGTCATATGCTGCCAGTATTCTCATTCACATCGGTCACTTCCTTGGAAGATAAAGCACCACAGATCATAGGAAGTATGCGAAGGGTGTGGGTCTTGAATCAATAATCTTCAGCGCAGGGAAATCACTTACAAATGTGAAAAACCTGAATGTTTACACAAGATTGAAGCCCACTTTATCTTTTTGTAAGAAAGCAAAAACTGTGACCAACATTTTACTTTTTTAAGCTTTTTGCATTTTGCTTATTTAAGATTAAGATAAATATCACAGTATTGGCTTTCTTTTATTTTAGACCACCTACCTACAAGAGAATAAGAGTTCCGATCATAAAACAATCCTCTACTTTATTACCACACAAAAGAGGGTTAGAAAAGCTTAGGGTAAGCAATGGGATTTGTGAGTATGTTTCTGAGTCAAACGTTAAGAGATTTTCCAGGTTTGCTTACAATCCCTTGACTTTTTCTGCAATCAGTTGTTAGAGCACTTTAGAGAAAGATAGGTCATTAAATGATTCAGTTCTAATCTATAAGAGTTACTATTGATATCAGCAGAACCTGTGCTTACCATAAATCATGTCACTAAGCAATATTCTCCAACTAGAAAAATACTGGCTTATTCTGATTTTTCAGGGTGATTTTTTCACTCTGATCCTTTCAATTTTCTTTTGTTTCTCTGTAGCCTGTGTTTTCATCTATTGCAACAACCAAGAGGAAAATCGTTGTGGAAGTCTGTCATACACCTGCAAATTACATTAACTGCTTCAGAGCTGACAGTGGCATGTATCTGGTTACAAAGTTGTCAGTATTTATAATTGCAACAGAAAGAATTAAATGATAAAGATGTGTAATATCAATAAGCTTTGAAAATGGGATAGATAGTTTCATTGTTACTTCTGGTTTTTGGGGTCTGGAGGAGCCAAGAGGTTTTCATATGTCTTAAGGACTTTTAAAGTGGCTTCTCAGTGGTCTGCACTGATGCTTCTGGTTAAATACAGACCTCACCATGGCTGGTAGTACAGCGGATCTAAACTGGCATGATGCCACCAAAATGAATGCAAATCTGTTGATTTTTGAATGGAGAGGCTTGTCTTCAGAATGCAGTCAAAGCTTTTATGCTGCAGCTTACAGAACAAGATAGTGACATGCATTTTCACAGCCAATAACACAACTTTAGCCATGCTTTTGACAGTTCTTGGTTTCTAATTTGTGTAGCGTTCTTTCTGCAAAACACTCGACCAGCTGTAGCCAGCTGCACAGAGCTGCTGCTTATTCCAGGAGCTGGCAAAGAACTGCAGTTACCCCAGAAACCCTCATCTCAAATTAGCTTTCTCTTTGTTTTGTAGATTATTATCAAATTAATAACAGTTAACATTCATAATCACTGCATGTTAAGAGAATGCTGCACAGGAAAGTGTGAACCAGTATATGGAAGTCTGGGAAAGGAAGGTAAAAAAAGTATCCTGGTAAGAAATGCCCAACACCCGTCAGCATAGAGCCTGTGTTTGTATTACCGAATCTGCACAAAATGCAGTACAATAAGTTCAGATTAATATTTTATTGTTGTTTCTAGTCTACAGAAATCATGCCATAGAGTTTAAAAATAATCAATAAATCAAATACAACATCACAAGTTCTGCAGCATTCCTTTGGAAATGTGCCTCGTTTTTATTACTACAATGTCACTTAAAACAGAATCCTTTGGCTTTAGCTTGATGAGTAAGTATAAAAGCAATTCCACAGCCAAGTGTCAGATAAGGCAAACTCAATTCATGTCCTATAATGGCAAGGTCATGCACCACATAGAACCACTTTTAGATTTGGTTTGAGTGAGCTCAGATGAAGAAAAGCATGTATCAAAATATGAAAAAAGAGCCATTGAATGGTTTGGATGAGTCATTCAGTCTCACCTGAGAATACATGTAGATAAAAGAGTGTAGCTTTGATGGAGGCACTAGTGAATTGGTTATGTTTTCATAATGACTTCTTTACATTATTGAATACAATGGGAACTTTAAGGCCAACTGCAATAACAGTTTCTCATGAAAAATTAACAAAGAATTTATGGAAATGTAGCGAAAGTCCCAAAGCAATTAGCTTAGATTTCTCTAGAGTCTGAGAAAAGCCTGGATAATTGCAGGCAGAAACTGCATAAAGTGGCTATTTTCATTATCACAGGATACAGGAAGTCCATTTTCATCACAATGGGACATAATGATGTTAAAGCTAACGTGGAGATATGTTTAAAAAGGTTGAGGCACAGTTTACAGGATGGTTTGATTTACATGACATTCAGATCCTTATTAAAAATCCTTTTTAAAGCTTTTTACCTGGTGTCTTCAAAGCCTCCTGCAAGGTAGGAGAGAAAAATAGATTGCAGTCTCAGAAAGCTAATTGTACATTACCAGTAGGATGCACAGGAATGAGTTTAATTTGTCTTGAATGGAGAAGAGTGAAATTGTGATACAAATTGGCACATGAATATACATTTCTAAGTACCCATTAATGTTTGTTTATAAGAGCACTTACAGTGCTAGTGCTGCGCAGCTCAGAAACAACGCAGTTGTGGCAGGCTAAGGTCATGTGAGAATCACCCGTAAAGTTATAAGAACATCTCTGAGAGCACCTGTAACACTTCCTCAGCCTTATTTTCTCTTTTGTCTATATGCGATCTGTTGATGCATTTTATTTTATTTTATTACTCTGCACGTGGTGTGCTCTCACCAATATAATTACTCCTCATATGAACTGGAAAGTCACATTCTGGTTGGATGCCCATGCTCAAATGATTTATTTTACATAACACAAGCAGCCTTCTGTAATCACAGATGTCCTTTGCAGTGTCACACACTTTGATCTGTAGAGTATTTCTACCAAGTACCTCAATAAATGGCCGTAAGTAAAAGTTTTCTATTATAGCAGAGAATAATTTCTACACTATTACAGTATAGCTCTGTGGTCATTATGCAGGTGAAACTAGCCTTGGTCTCCAAGGGCATTTTAACTACACAGTCAGGCCTTGTGTGTTCACAAAGCCAAGTAACACAACTAGCATTCAGTAGCCCTTTTAGGCTTGATTGTAATCAATACCAGTCAATCAGGGTAAATCAAAGCAACCTTACTAACATGTCGCATCAGTGCAAGTCTCAAGTACAGATGGGCTAGCCATTTTCTCCACTAGTTTGTCATCGTTCCTCTCTTTGAACACCAAAACTTATATAATGGTATCATTGTAACAGTGGCTAATGTAGACCCATTTTACAATGCACTAAATGTGATTAATGTAAACTAATGCATAACTCTTTTTCCCCCATGAATTTTCTGATAATGTTTGTTTGATATCTGAGCAGGAAGGCTAAACAGTTTCAGTGTTTTAATTAGCAGGGAGTTAACACAGTAAATCAGAACTCGTGGGTAGCTGCTTATCACCTGCACAAGCACAAGCAAATGTATCTATCAATACAACCAATTCTATCTGTTGGTGTGTTTTTACTATTTTACAAGTAAACAGGATTTTTAAAGTTACATACAGTTGCAAGTAAAAATGTGTGAACTTTGTGGCATTTCATGGTGTTCTGCATTAATCTGTCATAAAATGAGATCTAACCATCCTCTAAGTCAAGCATATGCACAAATAGAATGTGCCTAAAATAATAACACAAAACTAATTCTGATCCTCCATGTCTTTATTGAACACACTCATTCAACATTCAAAATGCTACCTATCATATGGTTGCATTAATTGTTAAATAATTAGTAGTAAGCAATGCTAAGAGGAAATGTTTAAATGTTGCAAACTCTTGTGGTTTTTTCCCCCATTTTCTCATTTGGCTTTTCTTTCCCTCAAAAGCCTGTTTCAGAAAAGAAAAGAGAAGAACCCCACACAATCAAATAAAAGGAATCCACAAAAAATTTCCTATAAACCTACAATGACAAAAGAACACGAGCTTATGCCCTCTACCAAAAGCTTGCTTGAAACAATGCTCAATAAGAAACACTGACATTAAGCACCGTTGGATCTGAAACTTCTGGATGGTTTAGATACCAGTAGGTCAAATGAAGCTATTGCTCAAGGGCTAGTTTAAAACTACTTGTAACATGTTTTGATTTACAGATTATCAACTCAGATGAGCAGTAGAGGAACACAGTCGGGGAATCGCATAAACAAATACATTCAACTGTACTGCGGATTAACCTAAAGTGACACATTTATTTAAAAATCTGCCTAGTACTTGTCCTCATTGATTAAATGCCCTTAAGAAAGTGAGTCTGATGAAATAGAAGCCATTAAGATTCAGCACACCTCCTCCACTCCTTTTGATGGTTGACACATTCCCTGGAGTGGGAGATTGGACGGCTGATAAGCTAACACTGAATTATAAGCACTTTGTGCAATGTCACTGGCAAATGAAAGATCTACAGTTGTGCTTGCAAAGCAACAGTGCGCCTTAACAGCACAAAAAATGTACATGTGGAGAATTATTTCATCTTCTGCGCTGAGAATATAAATGAAGGTATGTGTATGTATTTATATATTTCATGTGAGCATTTTTCGGGCAGATACCAGCTCAGAGTGCAACACAGCTTGTTTGGAGCTGCAGTACTGTTGATCAGGAAAAGTGTCTTGGGTTGTTTTGGGGTTGTCAGAAAGCTAAGCAAGTATGATGTGGTATCTCCATTGTCTGTACCACGAGAAGATTTTTTTGAAGCCAGGTCAAGGAACAGAGAAATTACAAGGGAGAACTCTCCTTGGTTCTAAGCTACTCTGTGTTCAAGTGATTGTCCTTGAATTTTAGAAGGCCTGGATGAAAACAGTTTTGAGAAAATTTTAAAAAATGAGTTTTGGCATTTGGTACTAGTCTGTATAACCTGCTTGGGCTGTTAAGAGAAATTGCTTTTAATTACAAAACCTTCCATTAAGGTGATGGTCACCAGGTTATCTCAAATGAAGAAACGGGGGAGACTAAAACTACAGTCTTGTAACAGTACCTTTAGTAGCAATGAGGGCATAGAAAGCTGAGTCTTCCTCTTATGTCAGTCACTCATTTTGGTGCCAGCAAAGGAGACCACAGGGATGCAAGGCAACCCTGGACTGAGAAGCCAATCCTGCAGAAAAAAAACCTCATGTGGTCCCTACCATCAAACATGAAACTATAGTCTCCATTTTTTTTTTCTAGAGTTGTGGCAGGGGCTGTGTTCTACCTGCCCCAAATTTTTTTTGGGGTGTGGGGGGGGGTTCGTTCTCCCCCCTGCCACAAAAAAAACCCAAACCCACCAGTTGGATGATTTTTAAATGGCCTTAGCTCATT
Organism: Apaloderma vittatum; assembly: GCF_000703405.1. Lineage (NCBI taxonomy): Eukaryota > Metazoa > Chordata > Aves > Trogoniformes > Trogonidae > Apaloderma > Apaloderma vittatum. Next base: position 43,719 of record NW_009706387.1, on the reverse strand, counting down.
GTAGCATCAAGTATGACTTGTGTTCTAATTGTAGTTAGTTGTGGGATCTAACACCTACTGTCAGCCCACGTGTTGATACTGTGTTGGTTTCTTTTGTCACTGGCTATTCAGTTTGATGCTCTGCATATCTGTGATGATGAGTCGTTTGTTTTGATAGCTCCACATCAGCCACCAGATCAAGCTCTCCTACTCATCTGGGTTATTTTGAGCTCCAAATCAGTCACAATGTACTATACAGTAGACATATTTTTTGTGTCATACTGAGGGACCTTTGCAATAATTGAGAACATTTGCCCCTAGAAACATCAATTTAAATTGGCAGGAAAAGGAAAGGCTAGAGGTGAAGACATTTAGACAAACAGAGTAATTAAGTCCCACATTATCGTTAGTACCATGAGCTTGCTGGTGGGTTGCTACTGCTGGTTTTTTTAAAAAAATGGTTTTCACTGAAGAGAAGAAAACAGGTTTTCTACTGAGCATCATGCTTTATCCTGCCCAGAGCTATTTATCTCATCAGTGTTGCATCTTTATTTTCCTCCTGACCCTGCTGCAAGCAGGGACAGGCTGCTCTGGAGCCCCTCACACAGCCACTGTCCATCCAAGCTGCTGCCAGACTGTTTTTGCTAGGGCTTAGTACAGGCACTCTTCCCCTTTGCAGGGGCACTGGGAATATTTCTGCCCTCTACCCAGCTGCCAGTTTTCACATAAGTTGTAGGAACTTTATTATTCCAGATTTCTAGTCTGCTTTTAAATTCAATTGAATTGGCAGAATTACAGCATTACATTAAGTGTCTTTTCCTCCTTATTACTCTAACTGCAAATTTCCTTTCTCAGTTCCCACCTGGCAGGTTTATGTCTTGAAAATATATGAAGAAAATTTCAACATATTCGCTACTCTAAGTACAGCTATTTGTCGCAGTTGTAACCCAGGGCTCCAAATCACAACGTTTTGGTGCTGATGAGAGGGAGGAATGGAGCAACTCTCAGAACAACAGAAAATGGACAAACACTAAAGTTATGTGGAGATGTGCAGTGTTTCAGGTAGATGGACTGTTAAAAAGCACAACTAAAAGTACCTTGTAAGAGGAGTGGGTGGCCAAATATGTGCCACAGGTTGACTTTTTCCAGGGCATCATCTTTGCCTTGAAAGAGACGGGGAAAGTTGTCAGGGCAGCTCCTGGCATCCAGCATCTGAGCGTCATCTCCTACAATCAGGCACTGAAGGAGGGACTCAGCTGCTCACACACTGGTGTTAGAGTAATTTCACAGAGTCATAGAATCATAGAATCATAGAATCATAGAATCATAGAGTGGCCTATGCTGGAAGGGACCTTAGAGATCATTTTTAATCCAGCCTCCCTGCTGCCAGGGACTCCACCTATTCACTAGATCAGGCAACACATGGGGACCGAATGGGAATAGAACCCACGATCATGGCGTTGTTAGCTGATTTCCACCTTCCTCTTCAGAAAACCACAGGCTTCCCAAGCTTTGGCATCCCCTATGAGTGAAGCTGGCAGGTACCTCAAGCATAAAAAGATCTGGCCATCTTTGAACAGTGCAAGACACCTATAAGTAGGCAACAGAACTGAGTCCTCATGTTCACGAGTGGTTGCATCTGAGTGGGAGAAAAAGAAGTGGAATTGGGGATGCTGGGCAACTATTCAGCTGTGGGATTTCAGTTCTGAGACCCCACCTGGAGTGTAGTATCCTGTTTTGATTCCCCAGTGAAGGACAGATGTAGGTACACTGGAGCAAGTCCAAAGGAGGGCCATCAATGTGGTGAGGAAGCTGGAGCACTTGACATGCAAGGAGAGGCCAAGGAAACTGAATCAAAACTTAAATGGTCACAGCCCTGAGCAACCTGATCTAACAGCAACACCTCCGAGCAGCAGGTGGGCTGAGATAACCTCCCCACATCCCTGTCCCTCTATGCAAGTTTGAGATTCATGAGCCCCCATCCAAGAGCCATGGCACCTTCATGTGGGTCAGTAGAAGGTTTTGGGCCATAAGCAGAGACTCAGACCCACACGTATGTGCTGCTAAGCCCTTCTCATCACAGTCACGTGGCTTCTGAACTCCTAGCTCATGATACTGCTTGGCTTCCACCATGGAAAATATCTGGCTGTCCTGAGACTACAAATCTGCAGTGACTTGGCATACAGACTTTGCTATCTGAGGAACACTCTTTTCCTCACATCACAAGAAGATCTTGGTTTTGAACACAATAGCAGGGAAAATATTTAAGAAGCATGTTTCTAATTCCTTAGCAGTTAAATTGCAGGGAGGGGATTCTGTCACTTGGACCATTTATTATTTAACAGCTGTCGTGTGAAAGATTAAAATAATTTTAGTTGAGCTGCTATTACTACTGCAGTTCTGAAAAGTCTACATCGTAAGGTTTCTAAGAGGTACTGGGATACAATGACAACTCTATAATTATGTCTCTTTCATAAAGGAAGTGAAGCAAAGCATAAAAAGTAATAAAAAAAGAACCAAATAGCAGACTGAGCAACTCCAGCTTGGTAAATTTACAGCAGGTACTTGACTATCTCAGAAAACCAAAGTTATATATATGGAGAAAAACAAACCAAAAGAAAACAGAAAAACAACAAAAAGAAGCAATTGTCATGCAATAACAAAACTTTAAATGTTCCAAAAATTACTGAATATGCATCTCAGTTGATACATTGTCATGTATGCTGCCCAGATTATGATGTTGATTCAAGTGGTCTTTTAGCATAATGACAAGACTTATCTGTTGAATCCTCTGCAGGTAATGCCACAGAGAGGAAAAAAATGAACAAATACGATTTGATTTTTTCCCTCCATTTCTCTGTGCCCTTGATATGTACTCTATGCATGCTGCTTGGTATGTATATTTCTGGAGAACATGTGTAAGTACATGTGTAAGTACATGTTAATTTGTTATAGACAATGAAAAATCCTGTGTATTAATTTATAATGAATAATATGATATTTAATGTTTACCAGTATTAATTTCTGTCAGAGTGTTTAGTATTCAGAAAATATGATTATGCATTGTAATTTATAGATTTAATAACTGAATCCAGGGAAAAATCACACACACACAAAAAAATCCTCATTTTTTAAACTAATTTTGCCATTCAGTTTTAAACTGCTTTAAAATAAAGGAAAACTCACAGTGAAAAAAAAGAAACAAAATGGCCTAGTTGCTTTTCCACCTTTAGAATGGAGCAAAATCTTCCAGAATGTTCATTAAACTTTTGGACAAGTGCCCAGGATTCTTCATTAGCAGATGTATTTAATCTCATTAATATATGTTCCTCCCTACCTATGTGAATTCCCTTTATAAATCAATTAAGTCTTACTATAAAACATGGAGGGTCTGTGGTTATTGTACAAGCACAAGTTATGGTCCCACATGTGCCAAATTTATCACTAGGCATTACTTGATCCTTACTGATAATTTTAGTGAATGTAAGCTAACTCTTGATCCATGAAAATAAAGGCTTGATTTAATTATACCTCTTCCCTTTGAGTTAGAGTGCCTTGATCGTTAACAAAGGCTAGATAAAAATTCTACATCTTTCAAAATATGAAATACTTCAATATTACACTGTCAAATGCTTTCTTTGCATCTGTGCATTTATTTCTTTGCAATCTGTGTAGGGGTGGCAAGCCTGACCAGTTCTCCAGCACACAATCTTAAATAGGTCAATACTTCTGCTCTCTAAATCTTCACCAGGACTTAGCACTGCTTGGATAAAATTTTTGTAATTTCATTTAATTCAGGTACCTGTGTTCACAAAGTGAACCTGTGTGCATAAAGTAGTCCTAGTCTTATTTCTACTTCATGCCTCTTTTTTTTTTTTTCAGCTTTGACATAGTAAATCATGAAAATAAAGCCTAGATTGTGAGCTTTCAGACTAAACCTAACCTCAAATTACTCAGATTATAGCATAATACACACAGCTAGGTGTATTATATTGTTTATACTCAATCAACATTCTGAAAGAGCTATTTGAAAAATCTGAGGAAAGACTTAACTGCTAAATATTTTTGTGGGTTCAGAATAAGAATATTTAAATGAATCAGATATTCAAAGTTAGCTGCATATATTTAACCATAATAATACTATCCGTGTTGATTTTTTAAGAATAAATTCAAAGGTGCATTCAGACTTAGTGTTTGACCTTGCTTAAAGCCTGAGGGGTCATATAACTTCTCAGCTCGACTATGTGTGTATTTCAGAAAAATACAGGCAAGGGTTGCAGGAAGTGTGCATGCTGATATAACCACTTAGTTCAGAAAACAGTGTCTCAAAATTACCTTGACAAGTATTGTCCTGATATTAATGAGATGCCTTCCACCAATACATATTTCCATAAATGTATATTAATATTTTAGAATACCAGGTATGATTGAAAAAATATTTCATGTTTGCTTAAACTTCAGCTTGTTCCAGCTGAAAAATTCATACTTAAAATATAGAGCTGAAGAATGGATGCTACAGAAGGGTCGAAATGAATGGGAAAATATTTCTTCTAAAAAAAACCCCACCCCAAAATGTGCTTAAAGGATTGTATTTGGAAGGAGAATCTTTCAAGAACAAAAAAAAATAGCTATAAAAAGAAAACATACTTGAAAGGGCATTTAAATAGTTTTGGGGTTTTTTTTTTAGGTTGTGACATGTTTTAGCTCTTTGGCATCACATTTCTTGGCTAAAAAAACATTATCAAGAAAAGACCCAAACATCCCATGTGTGTTTCAGTGAAGCCTTTAATGTCTCTGAAATCAATGTTAGCCTCTGTAAGTGCAATATTTCTGAACATGACGGAGCCTGATTTGGGAGCCTACCTTCACTGAAAATCTGGGATACTGTTAGTGTATTCTACCTGTCATTTAATAGATCATGATAAAGAGAAACTCCCATTCAAAGTGGTTAAATAGCCTGATGGATTCACCACAAGTAGTATGAAGCTGGGCGAGTGTGGCAATTTTTCCTCCTTTCATCTCCCTTTATCTACCTTTTAGCTTTAACCTTCTTCTCTGTCATCAGCTTTTATTATATCTGTTCCTTAGAGGCTCTGATTCAAAAGCTACTGATGTCAATGGCAACTTCTCATTGACTTCAAAGGGCTTTGGATCAACCCCCAAATGACTTATTTTAAGTATTTGTGTTACAGAGTAATTTTGTTTGCTAGGCAAAATTATTTTCAAAACAAAAAGAAACCAAGTATTGACTGAAATGGTAAAATGAGTGATTCAGAAAAGTAAATAAGTCAAAGGTATTTTCTCTATGCCTTGTCCAAGTTTAACCGGAGGTGGTAAATTCTTGTCCATTACTTTACATTAATATTTATCAGTACATACTAACTGTGTAAAGGCTACTCTATGTATTAACACTATTAGTATCACTGGCATTAATCTCACTGAAGTTTTAACCATGAAAAAAGCCCTTACTTCCCCTCCATCCCTTCCATAATTTATTTTCTGTAGATTGTCATTCTGATAGGGTTTTAGTTACAGTTGTTGTTGTTGAAGCAGCATTACCTAACATTTTAGTCTTTTATGCAATGACAGCCTTGAAAGCACAAGAAAGGAGGGATCCCATAGGGTAAACTGTTTCATATGGATGTCATTGTCTTGAGTTTAGTGCATTTTGGCATAAATCGTGAAGCATCTGCTCTGAGTAATGGAGGATAATACTGTAATAAAAACACAACTCTGGAAGATAGCACTACTTCTGCCATTGGTACTTGGTCAGCAGTAGGAGATATCCCTAAAATTGGAGACCTGTTTTGCTCCACCTATTTTGGTAAGATATTCCTGAAGCTTAAAAGCATAATAAAGCTAGTTTTTTTTCACAGTTCATTCGATGCATGGTTAGTTGTGGGTTTGTGGTTTTTTTTCAGACAGGGATTTTCACAAAGCAAATCTCAAATCTGCTTAACAGCCTGGAATCTCTTAGGTGTTTCTGTCTAGCCCAACACTCCTGGAGGAGCAGATGCATGAAGTTGTATTACATCTTCAAATGCTACAATAGCCATCATTTCTTCACTGCTCATCACATCTGGGTTAGAAGCAGATGATAGTATAAATGGGTTAAGCATGTGTTAATGAGAGATCATAAACAGATATTATATCAATTTGCAAAAATTGCACTAGTTCCTCTCTTACAGCTATAAACACTGACAAGAGGAAACAATATGCCAATATACTGCGTTGCACGGTTCTTAGGGTAAGCTCATACACTGTAAATAATTCAAATCAGTAACATGAAAGTCTTTGCAGCTGGGCAGGAGTTAAACAATATATCTTTCATGTTGGAAATGATTGATAAGACTAGCAAATGTGTGTGGCAAAAATCTGAGGATAAATTTCAAATAAACCATGTCATACAATTAGTTATAACCCAGTTGTCAGAGCATGCTGGTAAACTACTTAAAAGAAAGGTATACCCATATTTACTGGAGGAAAACAGAAGATCTACATATGCCACATATTTCTTAGACTAACAAGTATCCTATTACAGTTTTGCATTATTATTTGAATTCTCTTTTCATGCTCTGTTTTTTGAAAGTAGTAGTAGTTAAAAAATTCCTTCTGTGCTAAAATTAGGCACAAAATTACTAATAGGCTTCATATGTATGGTTGTATTTATCTTTCTTGTCCAGATTATTTGCAACTTTATTTTCACTTAACTCTCTAGGTTTCTCTTTTTTCTTTGTAGATTGCATATGGTAGTTATCTGTACTTTCGGGTCAAGAAAAACAAGAGTGTGAGAGTCCTAAAACTATGTGAATGAACAGAATTAATAGAGCTTTGAGCCAGAGAGGAGAGAAAGAGTTTGCAGTATCCCTATTTAAAAGCTTGCGGGAAAAAATGAAAATACCAACACCAATACTACAAATACGGACCCCCATCCTCCTATTCCTATGAAGAAATGAGATTTTAAAAACATTTGTTTGCAATTAAAAACCTGAAATTGAAAAGGAGGCAGTTAAAAAGATAGCTATCCTAAAGGAAATGTAGAAGTGATATTAAAAATTAATATTAGCTCTGACAAGAAAAATTTGAAATAAGAATAAATACAGAAGATTTTGAAAAGGAAGTTGTTAAAAGCAAAAAGGTTTGTAATAAAGTATATTTAAGTGCCTCAGAACCAGGAACCTGGCTAGGGAACTAGTGGAACTAGTATGTGATTGAAGTGTAAGAGAAGGATAAAATCCATAGCAGAAAAGCAAAAAGGATTATTTTGATTCTTTCACTCAGGAGAAAATCTTAAAGGTTCCCTGGTTGAATTTGTTCTGCATGACATAAGTCCATGGAACTGTATAGACTGAATCATCTGTGAACCTGCTTTAGATGAATCAACAGGGGAAACAGGAGCAAATTACTGAGCTGAACCACCATGAAACAGTCTAGATCCAGGACATTGCTTGGCTTCTGCACCTTGTTTTCACCGTGGATCCTTCCACCTGCTTCCATTTATCCCATGATTACAGATTTGCAGCTGCTTTGTGGATTTTTGCTAGGATATACTTTATTCGCAGTGTAATTTGGAGAGCACTCCCAGCACTCGATGGAGCTCAAATACTTAGATGGTCCATTAGGCATCTCTGAAGTGTCTGGAAGGTGAACACTCATTCAATCTTTTTGCCTTGCTGTAGTTTTATTGCCAGTGTTAACCCAAAACTTCCAAAAGAAATCAGTTGTAAATGTGATAGATTACTAGCTGGGCAAAATGGGTGATATTATGCAAAGAACCAAGAACAAAACAAGGAATATCATTATCCTACTGTATAAATCCTTGACTACACCTGAAAACACTAACCTTGATTCCTAAATATGGATCTGGCCACCTTAACTGAGAAGGTTTTGCAGGAAAACACAGGAAGGGACACCAGGAAGGCTCAGACATATGGAATGATTTTCAAAGAAAGAAACCAAATTGGCTTGGAAAGTTCTGTAGGATAAGAGACAACTGTGGAGAAACATGATGGACAGACAGCTGTAAGATAATAAGCAGTGTTGAAAGGACAAAAAAATGTTTCCTCACTCTTTCTTCTAATACTAAGAATAGGGAGCATTTAATGAAAATCTCAGGCAATAACTTTAAAAGAAACAAACCCAACTTTCTTTCTGCAATTCATAGAATCATAGAATGGCCTAAGTTGGAAGGGACCTTGGAGATCACCTAGCCCAACCTCCCTGTTATGGGCAGGGACACCCCTCAGCTGGGTCAGGCTGCTCAAGGCTCTGTCCAACCTGGTCTTGAACACCTCCAGGGAGGGAGGCAGCCACCACCTCCAGGGAGGGGGCAGCCACAACATCTCTGGCCAATTTATTCCAAAGTCTTGCCACCCTCGTACTGAAGAATTTTTTTCCTAAGATCCAATCTAAATCTATTCTCCTTCAACCTAAACCTATTTCCCCTTGTCCTATCACTGGACACTCTTGTAAAAAGTCCTTCCCCAGCCTTCCTGTAGTTTCCCTTCAGGTATTGGAAGGCAGCTATTAGGTCCCCCCGAAGTCTTCTCTTTTCCAGACTGAACAATCCCAGCTCCTGCAGCCTGTCCTCATAGCAGAGGTGCTCCAGCCCCTGGATCATCTTTGTGGCCCTCCTGTGAACATGGTCCAACAGATCCATATCCCTCTTACGGTGGGAGCACCAGAATTGGATGCAGTATTCTCGCAAGAGCAAAGGGGCAGAATCACTTCTCTTGTCATGCTGACCACGCTTCTCTTGATACATCCCAGGATGCGGTTGGCCTTCTGGGCTGCATGAGCACACTGCCAGCTCATGTTGAGCTTCTCGTCTATCAACACACCCAAGTTCTTCTCTTCAGGGATACTCTCAACCCACTCTGTGCCCAGTTTGTATTTGTGCCTAGGTTTGGCCCAACCCAGGTGCAGGACCTTGCATTTTGACTTGTTGAAGCTCATGCAGTTTGCACTGGCCCATTTCTCAAGCCTGTCAAGGTCCCTCTGGGTGGCATCTCTTCCCTCCACGGCACCACACAGCTTGGTGTCATTGGCAAACTTACTGAGGGTGCACTCAGTGCCGTCATCCTGGCCGCTGACAAAGATGTTGAACAGCACTGGACCCAGAATAGACCCCTGAGGAACTCCACTTGTCACTGGTCTCCGTGTGGACATTGAGCCATTGACCACAGCTCTTTGAGTGAGACCATCCAGCCAGTTCTTAATCCACCGAGTGGTCCACCTGTCAAATCCATGTCTCTCCATTTCAGAGACAAGGATGTCATGTGGGACAGTGTCAAATGCCTTGCACAAGCCCAGGAAAACGACATCCGTTGCTGTTCCCATACCAACCAGCGCTGTAGCTTGGTCATAGAAGGCCACCAATTAGTCAGGCACGACTTGCCCCTAGTGAAGCCATGATGACTGTCACCAAACACTTGATTGTTTTTCATGTGCCTTAGCACAGCTACCAGGAGAATCTGTTCCATGATTTCACCTGGCACAGAGGGAAGGCTGACTGGTCTGCAGTTCCCTGAGTTATTTTTGCTTCCTTTTTTAAAGATGAGGGTTATGTTCCCCCTTTTCCAATCTGTGGGAACCTCACCAGACTGCCAGGACCTCTCAAATACGATGGCCAGTGGCCTAGCAACTTCAGCCGCCAATTCTTTCAGGACCTGTGGATATATCGCATCAGGTCTCATGGACTTGGGCACCTTCAGGTGCACAATTAATATTATACTGCTAATCACTACAGCAGACTGTAAAGGTCTTGAGTGTAAGTAAGAGAGAGATTTGACAAATTCACTGTTAGGCAATTCAGTGGCTATTAAAAATGAGGCTTTTAATGCAACTTCCAACTCTGAGAGTCGCTAGCCCATGAACTGTCCAAAACTAGAACCTACACTGTGCTGTAGCTCCATAGTGCTACAGTATGCTGTATCCCATTTTGAAATACTTCAGACTGACTCCTGCTTGTAACTGGGATGGGCAGATGCTTGATTTGATCTGTTACAGTCCTTTTTATTTCTTGATATGAGTAAAGAACATAGGGTCAATTTGTTGTGTTGCGTCTTTTTTTTTTCTTTTGTTTGGTTTGATTGTTTTGGTTTTTATTTTTTAATAAAATGACTTAGGATAAAATGTGGCACCAAACTCACCCTTCCTACATATTATTTCTGTAATGAAGAAACTAGCTTCATTCTCACTTAAAAAAAGCAAAGGAGCAGCATACATAATAATTGTGCTATTTATAATGTATAACCTCCTTTTTCATATTTTAATTGGAACAAATTGGCAAGCAGCTACTCACAGATTCACAGATATTAATCACAGAATTCAGGCATTCCAAACATTTCTGACAACATGTTTATTATCTTTTCTTTCACCATTTTAATATTAAAAAAATCCCTACAGTTAATTATACTGTTAACAGCAATTCAATACTGCATATAGAGCTCCTATATTGCTATAGATTGCGTGGAAAAAAGGGAAATACAAACACATCATGTATAAACGAAAGACAATCAAACAATATTAAAGTGTATATACATTCGAATGTCTATAACATTTTTTTCTAATTTAAATTCTGCATAAAACATTGATTTACATGGTGTGAACCTTTTTTCCCTGGCATATAGGAAATTAAGTTGTAGCTACTGCTTCTGCAAAAGGAAATATAAAAGGGAAAAATCTCTTTTCAGTGAGTGGGTCAAGTGAGATAAATATCAGAGAGCGGGTAAGCACATCTAATACACATGATGAAACTGACTATGTACTCTGAGTATATCCAAGATGAATATCGTGCTTTTGGGGGAACTGCTGAGAACACCCTTACCGTGAGTTGAGACTGTGAATAACACTGATAATCCAGTTTCTTGCCCTGCAAAATAGCTTAGAGACTATTAGAAGGAAATAGGTTAAAATATCGTCAAACAGAGCAGTGACAGAGGACAACTAAAATTAATAGAAACCCTACCTAATTCACATTTCCTAAGCAGACCCAAAGCATTCAGTCACAAAAGTCACATGGGTTTTTTTGGTGGGGATCGATATGCATGCGGGGGAGGCTAACCTCTGTCCTCAGAGACATGTACTCCTTCCCTGTCTCCGCATGAGAATTAGCAATGTAGAGGCAGAGCAGTAGATGAAACTGTCCCAATGACAACAGAGTACTATGGACAGTGTTTTTTCAGGGCAATGAAGGAACTGAGGAGTGGGAATTTTGAAAGAATCATAGCTGTCCTGCAGACAGCATATATGGAGATAGCACACAGTGAGGCTGAAGTTCCTCTCCACTCATGTTTGCTGCACATGGCATATGACAGCTGTTCTGTCAAGTCCTGTAGATGTCTGGGTGCTCTCAGTTCCAAGCTTGAAAAAGTTGCATGATGGCGCACAGTTAAAAGTTGAGGGTAAGCTTCATGAAGCTTTCTTCACTGAATAGTCCCCTTCCCCAACTCCTCTTCTGAACTCAGTTAAGTTGTTGATTCCTTCCATCTTTGTTTTTTTTCATCTGATTTAGAGAATTGGAAAGCAAACACTGCAGACCTATTTCTCCCCTATTCTGCTACAGTTTCCACAAAATTCATGTCTGAAGTAGTGAGCATGGGATTTATAGCTATTTATCAGTTTTAATAACCATACTGTGGAGCAATTTCAAGTAAATTCTGTTTTACCTTGGCCCAAACTTATTTCTGGGGAAAAAGTCTGACATGGAGACACCAGCTATGGACTGTTAGACTAATGCATTCATTATTTCTACTAAATTGGAGGATCAAGGTGATCCAGACAAAATATATGACATATTCCTCCACTCCGCAAAGAGAGATACCTGTCTCTGCAGATATGATATATTATTTGAAATTAGGAGGCACCGCCACCAGACCACACTTTCATGCATTTTAGGAAGTATATACTGTTTTAAAATGGTGTGAAAAGTCATATCTGTATAAAGTGTAGCCTCCAAATTCGTGGGGCTCACCTGCACAGCCACCTCTGGGCAGAGAAAAGAATAATACAGTAATGAATTATGAAAATTCAATAAAGGAAAAAGTATGAAAATGTGGAAAAGTAGCAGTCCTGTCCACCCACAACTAAAGATCCACATGTATTACAAGGGGGTTGTTTTGTGAAATAATATTAAGGGATTTAAACCTCTTCAATTTTATCATGAAATGTAATTGAATTTGTTGCTTTGCTAAGAATCCAGCTAAGGAGATTTTTTAGCAGGAATAAAAGGGAATATGATATTAAGAGCATACCTTTAAAGGTATGTGCAGTTTGCTTGATATATTTTTTTTCCCCTGGATAACCTTTATTTTTACTATGGATTACCCCTCTCACTTCACAAATGGTGACTATCACAGAGTGGAGGAAATTTGAGCGATTATACACACCCAGCTGCTATGTTAATTGTGTGCTGTTTCTTCAACAGCAGCATTAGGAATATAAAACACTCGTCACTAGTTCTCTGAAAGCCTTTACAAATAATAACACTTATGTAAAACTTAAAATGTGGATTTTTTTTTAATAATTGGATAGTATAATATGAATAACCCGAATTTTTGTTCTGAATCCTGTCAATACTCTAATGGCAGTAATCTTGGAAACTACACATCTGCCACAGGATTAATTACACACATAAAACATTATCATTGCCCTACATTTCTTATGAGGTAGAGAGGCTGCTAGAATGATTAATGGCTCTCTATGACATATGAAGGAGTAGATGTAAATGTTACCCAGAGGATAGAAAGATCTGCTCCTGACTCATTTTAGAACAAGTTGAAGGATCTTACTGGTGTAACAGTATTCTTTAAAGTCTGCAGGCAATGTTAAAAAAACCCCAAATCCACAAAGTCTGTAAAAAATTTGCTGTACAGTTGAGAGAACTCCTAGCTGCAATTGCATTTTGAATTATTTTGACCTTAGGGTGTGATGTGCTTACGGATATACTGATGTATTAAATGGGCTCTGTACTTGTCAAGTCGCCTTCTGTGCTTATTGTAAATACTGGTAGTGCTCCTTGGGCTGGTGTTACATCTAGGCCATTAGAAACTTCTGAATTTTGACATCAATCTTCAGGTGCAACAGGGAGAAAACATTTCCTTTTTATAAGGCATTGGGAAGGCATAGGTTCAGTGGTGATAGAAAAGAAAGAAAGCTGGAAGAAATATTTCAAAGACAACCCATTGTTTGCAAGTGAAATTAACAGAGCAGAGTTCAAAGGTGACATACTAGTATGCAATTAAGGCCATGGGCAGACTCAAGCAAGCAATGAGGTGAGAAATATAACAAATGTAAACTGAAGCTAATCTATTGATCTTGTCACTTCTTCATGGTTCATTATTTCTTTAGATGTCCTTTAATAAAGACCCCAAGTGGTCCTTTGTACCATTGTCACTGAAATCTGAAATACTAAATTACGAAGGCTGTGCCCTTTGTTCATCCCAAACCATTTGTTTCTCCTCCTGCTAACTCATACTTCCTTATTTTGGAGGATCACATTGCAGATATGGGACTCAGAGCTGCAGCTGGTCATTGACACTGTAAAGCTCTTTGCCTTCAGCCACCTTGGAGCATGAGGGCCAAGAGGGCCAATGGAATCCTGGGGTGCATTAAGAAAAGTGTGTCCAGCAGATCTAGGGAGGTTCTCCTTCCTCTCTACTCTGCCCTGGTGAGACCACACCTTGAATATTGTGTCCAGTTTTGGGTTCCCCAATTCAAGAGAGACAGGGACCTACTGGAAAGAGTCCAGTGGAGAGCTACGAGATTGGTTAAGGGACTTAAACATCTCTCCTATGAAGAGAGACTGAGAGAACTGGGGCTGTTTAGCCTTGAAAGGAGATGGCTGAGAGGGAACCTTACTAACATATACAAATATCTGAGGAGTGGGTGTCAAGGAGAAGGAGACAAATTCTTCTCAGTGGTGCCCAGTAATAGAACAAGAAATAATGAGTTTAAGTCAGAACACAGGGAGTTCAACCTCAGCATGAGAAGAAACTTCTTTACTATGAGAGCCCTGGCACAGGCTGCCCAGAGAGGTTGTGGTGTCTCCTTCTCTGGAGACTTTCAAAGCCCGCCTGGATGCGTTCCTGTGTGGCCTAGGGGATCCTGCTCTGGCAGGTGGGTTGGACTAGATGATCTCTAGAGGTCCTTTCCAACCCCTGACATGCCATAATTCTACGATTCTATGATTCTATGATTCTATGATTCTATGATTCTATGATTCTATGATTCTATGATTCTATGAATGTGTTCATCAGCCAACTAAATCTCAGACTGATTTTGTAACTTAGACGCACGTTGACATAAAATTATAAAATTATATGCCCTTGTCCCCAAGTGTGACACAACTTGTACATAAGCCAGCAAGCAGCAGTTTCCAGGGCATCCATCACAAAGGTAGTTGCAGAGAAGATGGAGGCAATTGAGATGAACTGATAGTCTAATGACATAGCAGGACAAGGAAATGGAACATTTCTTCTGAGTGGGTTCTGCAATGCCACAATTTGTACCATTGCCCACTTTGTGAAGCAAGACAAAACAATAGTAAAGTTGCCTGTGATTTGTACTGTGGTACACAAGAAATACTGCCTAGGCCACCTGCCAGTGCAGACGGAAAGTCCGCAAGGAAAAGGCAAGGTGCAGGAGATAGTGTCCTACCTTGATATTGATGCAAAAAAGATTAGTAGGGACAGTAAGTTAAGACTCAATGCTCCCCAAGAATTCCTGCGGGGCCCTCTGATACAGCACTGATGCCTCCACACCTCTTATTTACCCGCAGTTACCTGTAACATTATTGTGTCGTCCTGAACCTCTTTTTTTTCCCCCCATTGAGATGTGAAAATAAGCAATATGCATTTAAGTATTCAGATTCTAACTCCATGCATTTTTTGTGCTTCAGTGGACAATGTGGAAACCTGAGCATCTAAGTCACTGTAGCAGGTGCTTGTGCTCCTAGTACCTCAAGGCAATAGACAAGGTCTTACAGCAAAATGGGATGCTATATTCATTTTCCACACATTGTCACTCTGTAGGGAAGTGTCTGCAGCTAGTGTCAGAGGACTACTTCCTCATGCAATAAGAAGTTGAAGGCTTGGCTTTAATTCACTTGTTTTTCCCAGAGGCTGTGCTGCCGCAGAGGTGTTACTGTCAGGCTACAGACTTCTTTTCTCCCCAGGGTGCACTGTCACTGGGATTATTTGAATGAGTCTCTGCTTTGCTTTTTATCCTGTTGACCTTATACATCTGATCTTGCGTTTACATGAGAACACTGTCAAGGGAAAGCAGAGCAGTATCTCATATGGCGTGACTCATCGTGTTACTCGTTTATGAGGCTGCTTTTGCTACCCCAGAAAGCCTGAGTTTGTATATCTCAAGAGTATGAAGACACAAAATGCATAGATCACATTATAGAGCTTTGCAAACACCTGTGTTTAACTTTTTCTATTGACTACATCTGGACTTTCAGTATCTCTCAGCTAACCCACCTCACGGATAACCTGTGTGTCTCAGGCACTTGGTTGCTGGGAGTCACAACAGATCAGATGTGTTGTTGCACTACAAGTCTGGGGGCTGGGTGATATCTTTAAGTGTCCAAATGTCTCTCAACACAGGTCCCTGTGGTCCAATTATTTCCTCTGGCCTCAAAGGTATTACAATGATGGTCACAGAAAAAAAGATCAATACAAGTTCTGCAGCCCACCTTTTGAGATACCTGGTCAGTTCAGCAAAAGAGAGCAAAGCAAACTTTTAGAGAAAGTCCATGCCAACGGTTTTTGGTGCTTGATTTACTAAAATCTAAAGTCCAATATACTTTAGGTCACCAAGTGCCTAGAATCTACATGAGACAAATATTTAGGTATGTTACAGAAAAGTTGTTGCCATTCATGTAAATGTGTCTATTTCAGGAACATGTAATGATATTACAGTAGTGATGAGGTACATAGAATATAAATGGAGTTTTCAGCTAATAACAACAGAGATTACCATACAAACTTTGAGATGTTTCGTGGTTCTAGCAACATACAATATAAACAAGAAGTCTTGTGACAGTGTATAATGGCCACTATTATCCTAATCAGCACAATCACACTCACCATTAAAATTTAATTAAGGTTTTCTTTTTGCTCTGTGCAATTGTTAGAGGAGCTTCTGGTGCAGTCTAATTGCCCTATCATAAATGAACACAAAAGAGAAAGCCCTTTTGTCCATCAAACAAGTTTTCTTTACAGCAAAAATATTACATAATAATAGATTTTCAGAAAGAATTCAGTCTCTGGAAAGTATAATTAAGGTACTGGAAGGGGAGGAATGTCTACTGTAGGAATAACAGGTTCAATTCAAGTTCTGCAGTTCTTATGTTTTATTCTTCCTTCTTGACAGGAGAAACACAAAGGGAAGAATGTGACCATCACCGATGAGAGACATCTCTAACTTCTATGACTCTCAAAGAAGAAATACACTGCCCTAGATCAACGAGGACACAGTCTCTGTCCCCACTCCCTGGCTAGACAGCAAAGTGGAATCTCTTTTGCATTCCCAAGTGCTAGCTGCCCTTCAAGGTGTGAATGCACCTCCTTTACATCTCACCAAATAGCTCATGGTTCCTGTTTTAGATAAAAAGGACCCATCTGGGAAGAGTTTGCTAGGGTTGAGTTTAACATTGTTTTCACCAGCAGTTGGTTGTGTAGATTTTTTTCTTTCTTGTTTAATTTTATGATGAAGTAAATCTAATTCAAAATGTTTATCTTTCTATAAGAACTTAGGTGGAGAGAGGTATTTTTGCTCTAAGGTACCATTATCTTAGTTCACAGTTAGTCTTCAATGCTTTTCTACAATACCATTTTTACAGGAAAACGCTTTTGCTTTACAGTAGTAAACAATACATCTTTGTTTTGTGAAGAAATATCTTATGAAATTATTTTGGTTAATGATATCTTGTTGTTATTCTGCAGCTGCAGAATTATACACTTTCCTACATTCATGGTCTTGCATAACACATGATGTAGGATAATAAGTGTTTTGTGTGCAAGAAGTCCATTAATAGCTGGAAATTTATGTGTTCCAAAATGGCTTTTGCTTTTCTTACCTCCCAGAAAAATAAGTGCAGTCCACTTGAGGAGATCCATTAGATCATACGATTTGGATAATTCATGTAATTTAATTCTGTTTACTGTTGCAAGTAGTAGATAAAACTAAAAAGACCTCTATGGATATGGTTTTGGAGACTCCAGAAAGAAGTGCATTTGTATTCTTCTCTGAAATCATTAGAAGCTCACATGGTCTCTTTTTACTAATAATCAATAAAATGTAATCCTTACAAACTAACTACATTTACATAATACCCTTAGGCATCTCTCCTTGCATTACATGGTGCTTCAAAATCTGCTTAGGATTGAACCTGTGTTTCAGAGAGAAGTTATCAAATGATGTAAGGCAAAGTTAAGTGTCTTTGTTCTGGCTGTGTTTGCTAGAGAAAATACTCCATAATGGAAAATGATTGATCTTAGGGCATCTTTTGAATGAAAGGGAAAAGGAAAGGGAAAGGGAAAGGGAAAGGGAAAGGGAAAGGGAAAGGGAAAGGGAAAGGGAAAGGGAAAGGAAAAGGAAAAGGAAAAGGAAAAGGAAAAGGAAAAGGAAAAGGAAAAGGAAAAGGAAAAGGAAAAGGAAAAGGAAAAGGAAAAGGAAAAGGAAAAGGAAAATAAGAAGGACGTGTTACAATATGGTACTTTAAAATCTTCTGTGCCTAAATTTAAGATTCACTGTGTTCAGCAGCCTTCCATTCTCCCACAAAACACACAAGTTATATATAGGCCCCACTGATTTACATTCCACTGACTCCGAATAAGCACAAGTGCATCTTAAATTGCCTGCTGAAATCCCATTAAGTCGGTCACAAATAAGCAGTACTTGCAGTTGACCTCACTCAATTTTTCACTTGTCTATGGTTCTTCTTAAGCCCATGTTGAAATCTTTGCTGAACCTTTGTTTCCCTTGACAAGCAAAGGTTTTTCCCTCCATCTGGCTATCTAATGCACGATGCAGCAAAAAAAAGCAAGGATCCCACAAGGAGATGCTCAAGCAGCAAAAGCAGGACAGCTGCACTTGGAAAGTCTGCAAGTGACTTGAAGAATGAACACAAGAATTTGAACCCAAGAAAGGGTTCAAAACATGGGATTTTTTTGTCTTGAGTAGAAGACAATATCCAGAAAGGAAGAGATCCCGTGTGGCATCATCTACTTGCAGACTCTGATGAGTCAACTCACAGACTGAACCAAGAGAAATCACTTAGTCTGAACTCTCTAATGTTCTTCGGTGCTTAACCTTTGCAAATTGTATGACATACTGAATGATTTAAGAGGTACAATAGTTAGATCCCTAAATATTTTTCTTTACAGAATATGAAGACTGATGTTTTTAACTGCCAGAGGCATAGTGAGAACAACTATATTAGTGTTTAGGAGGAGACAATGAAGCTGCCAGGCGCTATATAGGTGGCAACAGAAAAATTAAATTTTCTGAATGAGCAATTTGAAATATACCTCAGTAATTTGAGAAATGCCAACAATATGCAATAACATCATTACAAAATTTCCATTTTTTAACCAAATAATTTTGAGATAAATTTAATAACATATTTACAGATAAAAATATTTTAAATGAGATTTTTTTCAGCTATAAAAATATTAATCGCTCTGCTTTATAAAAAAAATATGCCTGTACTGTCTCATTCATGCCAAACATATGTATTGCTCTTTTACACACAGCAGTATCCGCTGTTTATAGCTGTGTGAATATCAGCTGTGTATCTGTGTGGGTGAACAAACTGGAGGTGCTGAGATGAAGTCAGCAGAGAAAGCAGTTGCAGTGTATGCATTTGAACACCAAATGAATATAGTCTGACAAGCCCTTCCCTACTATTTGGAAGTTTCTTTCTTAAGATCTTTGGCTTTGAAAGTTTACATATCATTGTTTTTCTAGATATTAAAGTGGGTAAAAATATTAGAGAGACAGGCTCCAGTTGCTCTCCAAGCCAGTCTCTCAGTCTAAACTCAGTATAGTATTTTTTCTCCAGCACTTTTTTTCCCGCTGCTTAATGTTTCAGAATAATCAGGGTTTTTTTTGAGTAAGCTAAATACAAGAGATTATATGAGTCTGTAGAATTGTAAAGATAAGCATTTGAAACTGTCTGAAATGTGAAAATATTGAGCTACATGACTGGATGCTATAAAAAGTATAAAAAGTATAGAGGAGTTATTCAGAGCTGAGAACAACTTCTGCATGAATATACTTGGAGTAGACTGAGAACTAGAAATTGTTACCACAAAAGGATAATGACTGACTGAAATGCAGAATGACATGGAGACCGTGGATATGAAGAAATAATTCACATTTAACGCAACATAAAAGCTAGCTACCACCCAAAGATAGCTGTCAGGCAGAAGACGTAAAGCTGGAAAAAGGTATGAAGAACAGTGGAATGATAAGTCTTTGATCCTGAATGCTGTTAATTCTTAAGGCATAGTGTGTCTTATCTCTTGTTATGTTTGCGTAGTTTCTCACACAAGGATGCCCCAACCTATTTGAAGCCTCCAGTAAAAAATGTTCAGATATATTACAAAAAAGATATTGGTCATTCTTTCTTAGTGTCATGAAACACATCACATCTTCAAACAAAGACTTGTATGTTAATCCTTATTAGCATTAGCTAAATATGTAGATTTTTAAAAAAGATATCAGTACCCACCTTATAAAATTACATTTTCTAATCCTGTTTACACCTGCAAGAGAGATACTGCTTTTCCAAATCCAAACATGCAAGTCTATATTTTAAGGAATATTACAGTCTAATTGAATATGCTCTAAACTTTGTATCCCGTCATCGGAAAAGTCCTATTGATGTTGGAACAGCTTTGTACATACCTTGTAGACAGATTGTGCAGACCATTTGAGAGTGACACGAGAGTGTCATGAAATCTAAAAACAAAACAAAAAATATGAAAGGAGGAAAATAATGTAAGTGTCCCTTCCAGGTCCCTGTTCACACAGGTTGATCTGTGGAAAAATAAATTAACCATGTTGAAACAGAAGTTAAAAATCAAGGGTTATTTACTACCATGTGATATGTTAAAAGTCTGATCTACATATATCAAGCATATCTGAACACAAATGGCTTAGAAAAGTACAAGCTATTCAACGGAAAAGATAGATGACAAGTGTGAAGATTTGTCAGAATTTAATAATCTTTCTCTCTAGGGTTACTAAAGAAAGAAGAGGAAAATATTTCACACACACATAAGAATGAAACCAGAAGATCTGTCAGGCATGCCACTAGGCAGCTGAAAGAACATGCAGAGATGACTAATTAGAATAATTTCTCTGTTGTTAAGGACTTTGTGGAAAGACTGGATTTAAGAAACATTACAGCAATAGGCACATGTAAGGACTGGTCCAGTACTGACAAGAGAAGTAGATCATCTTATGAAGGTTTCACGTTTGGATATTGTAGGATTGTTTACCTTGAAATACAAACTTCTGTGTGATGTCATGCATGCAGTAAATTCAGGTGCTGTGAAAACAGTAAATTAGGGCATAATTCTGGAGATTGGAATTCTATTTCAGATCTTTGCATTAAAGTCTTGAACAGCATTGTGCAACAGCACAGATGAAAGGTTTTCAGTTTTGCCTCTAGTATGTAGTGTGTGCACAGTAGGTATGGCATGCAAGTTGAAGCAAATTCAAAGTAAAAGCGTCTGAGCCAAGTGCTTCAGTGCAAGGATATGATTATGCATTTGTACTAAAAAAAACAGAGTAAATTCTGTACAGGAGGAGATGCCAAAAATACACACATGTTGCAAATGTGCCAATGTGGACTTTGACTGTTCCATATTAGTATTTACCCTATCTAAAGTGATCCATACTAACTTAAATTCTGACCATCCTGTCTGAACACTCAAAAGCTAAAGTTGCCACTGTTGCCGTGCTGTGTTTTAACTTATATTTTGAAAGAATGTTGTAAACTTGTGCCATTATTCTGACTGTGCCAGATATTGGTAGGACAATAGCTAATGGAAATTAAATCCTATTTACACCAACACAATCTAAGAGTAAGCTCCCCATTACAGCTCAAAGTTTGCTCAGGGCCACACACTTATATATGAAGTTTCTTCATGTAAATAATAGAATAAAATGGTGCCATGGGCTGATGTAAAATAATGTATGGCAATTACATGACAATGCATGCCAATGTTACCGTATAATTACCCGATAACTAAACCATTAACTTATCATATTCTTACAGACAATGGACATGTTTTAATAAATTTCCACAGTCTTCATAAATTTTATCACAATGGTCTGTTTTTAAAGAGGGACTTTACATTCAGATAATTTCTGTAATCTCTAAGCCCTTTCTGAAGTTCTGATCACAAGTTCATATTATGGCATTATTAAAGCAAGATACAACATAGGATTGTATAGTCTGATAGAGACTTATTTAACGTAACTGTGTTCCTCTGTGCTTTTTGTCTCTCAGTATGAATGTTTTTTTATCATTAGTATATAATGGTGTTTATAGCACTTTCCTCAGGCTTTTAATGAAAAAGCAATTGCAGCAAGTACTGTAGCATATAAAGGAAAGTATTTGAAGAGCATCTGTAATTCTGGTCCTTGCAGCCTATATTAGCAGAATCATAGAGTCATATAATCATAGAGCCATTTTGGTTGGAAAAGACCTTGAAGATCATTGAGTCCAACCATTAAGCCAGCAATGCCAGGTCCACCACTAAACCACCACCTCCACCACTAAACCAGAGCAGAGAGGAGCAGAGAGGACGTCACCAGATGCCAGCAGCGTGGGACAAGAGTTACTTGTTAAAACAAATCAAAATGAAATGAAGCAAAACAAAGCTGCAAGAAATAATTCTTTTCGAAATCTTTGTTTACATATGTTTGTGTGTGTGTATGGCTTTCCTGTGTTGACCTATAACGTAAATACAGGTAAGCCCAAAATGACAACAAAGGTATGTTTGAACTAAACCAACAGCGTTTTAATTTTAAAATCTATTTGACAGAGGAATTTGTTTCATGTACTTAGATTTCAATGAGTTGCTGAGCTGGAGAATCCTTGTAAACCAACACTCCCAAGCATGTAGGCACATAATGGAGCTTGAGAACTGTTAGCCCAGCTAACATCAGCAAGCACATACCTCACAGCTATATTCTTTTTACTCACACAGTCCTCTAGCTGCCATCTGTTCAATACAGAGTGGAATAAATTCATTCTGATGTGTGTTAACAGTATATCTGGATCAGCATAAAAAAAAAAGATGGACTATTAAAGTGAAACTGTAACACAGTGTGAATTGCAATTTGTTAATCTCAGTGGTTAGTTATGAAATTTTGTTGGCACCACTGGTTGAGCTCTGATGAGGGAAGTGTATGTGTTTGCCACTGAAAACAAATACAACTATTATGTTTTTATTCCTCAACTATATTGTAACAGAGGAAATTTGCTTTTCAAAAAAACTATAAAAAAATTAAGACTGCTGTTAAGCAACTGATAAATAGAAGAAAAAATCTTTTAATTCCAAAAGTAAACACAGACTTTCAGCTAGTCAATCTGACGTCACTGCTGAAAACCAGAAATTTTACAGGCACGCTAGCTCCTTTATATATATATATATGTATCTACTTAAAGACATCTAGAAGCAAGTCAAGTACTGATTCAAACTGCCATAGACCTGACCTGTGCCTAATTATGCTGCCATGAGCAAATTCAATACTATTATGTATATTCCTTTTCCTATTTGCTCAGTTCAAAACTGATGAGAGAATTTACTCTCATGGTTTTTCTCAAAGTCTAATGCCAAAATTCTCCTTTATTTCACTGGCAGCAACATGCCTATATAAAGGTATAAACTTTTACAACAAATGTATTGCCAGTAAGCAAGGCTGAAGTTAGATACAAAATCATATTTCATGTCCTGAATGTCTAGCTGACTGTGCTAGAACTTGCACCAGATTGCCCTGATGGTGGATACAAAGAGATATTTTACTGTCACTATGTGTATCACGAACTCCATTGAATTGTAATGTAAATTCTACTGAAAGAGTAAGAATTTCTATATCAAAAGAGTCTTGGCTTTTTTTTTTTTTCATTTGCATTTTGGGCAGACAAAGGAGATTGCCAGTAGAGAATCCAACACAAGATTTACAGAGTCCACTGTGTGCTGGGATGTGGCTTTTCAGAGCTCCTTAGCATCATACTTGGTTAAGCCATTAAAAATGTTAACTAAATGGCTCATTATTAGCTCTTATTCTCATAACTGAGCATTCTCCTGTGAACTAGGACAGAGTAACAGAGAGCTTGTCTAAATTAGTGTTTCATTTCACAGCCATTGTGGGAATGAAGACTGAGTGGGAGTAGCAGATGAGGAGATTGATGTACTTGCTCCCATAAACTGTGAAAGGGAATAAATTGTACTGCTGTACAGTCAGTTTGAGATGGGTAGAGCACATGAAGTTAATGTCTTTGTGTTGGAAAAGAGTATTTCCGACACAAAATGTTGCTTCACAAAGTATGAGAAAATCCAGTTCACAAAATAAACACTCTTGTTATTTTCTAATGAACTTTCTTTGTGTTGTTACACTTTGACCTGTCACATTTAGGATGTTTCTCCAAACTCTGTAAGTCTGAAATCTGAAAAAGCCCAGTGTGGTCACTCATGTTGATACAAAAAGTAAAGTAACAACTTGGAGTGAACCCCATACAATAGTTTGAGTTTCTTACGTGTGGAGGAACTGAATGCTTTTCATGTACATAGCACAGACGTCAACTCTCTGTAGGTGCCATGGTCAAAATTTGACTTTTCCATTTTATAGGAAATTCTGGATTTGGAAGGGGAGTGGGAAAAGTGAGGAAATTGTCCCACCCTGAAACACAAAGGATGCATGTGAGGTTTTCCCATAAAAGGGAAAAATAGTCTATGGAATGTCAGGTTGAACCTAACCCTGGAAACTTAAGTTCAAGGCTCTCAGCTCTCCTTTTTGGCATATTTGTGAGAAACCCAGAGTGCAGAAATGTATCCTGTTATTGTACGGCTGAAACTTTTGGCGCTGGACAGCATAAGTGTTTCCAAGATCTTGGGTGCATTGCAGGATTGCCAGGGCATGGAGGGCATGGCATCACAGGAGGTAACATAATTCACCTGAAACATTTGGGAAACACAAAGATCCTCCAGTGTGTTATGTCACTACTACATCAACAACAACACTTAAACTCTCATTTAGCATGTGATGAATATTGTTTCAATAGAGAATTATTGGCTAATATTGTGTTACTTGTCACAGTATCAGAGAATGTTGAGGGCTAGAAAGCACCTCGAAAGATCGTCAGCCCTCTTGCCAGAGCAGAATCACCTATAGTAGGTCACACAGGAATATGTCCATGTGGGCTTTGAATGTCTCCAGAGAAGGAGACCCCACAACCTCCCTGGGCAGCCTGTGCCAGGGCTCTGTCACCCTCATAGGGAAAAAGCTTTTCCTAATGTTTTTGTGGAACCTTCTGTGCTCCAGCTGGCACCCATTTCCCCCTATCATTGGACATCACTGAGAAGAGCCTGGCTCCATCCTCCTGCATAATTATAAACATTAATGAGGTCACCCCTCCTTCAAGCTAGGAAGACCCAGCTCCTTCAGCCTTTCCTCATAAGGGAGATGTTCCTTCATCCTCTTTGTGGCTCTGCGCTGGACTCTCTCAAGCAGTTTCCTGTCTCTCTTGAGCTGAGGGGCCCAGAACTGGACACAAGATTCCAGATGTGGCCTCACCAGGGCAGAGTAGAGGGGAAGGATAAACTCTCTTGCCACCCCCCTTCTAATACAGGCCAGGATGCCATTGGCCTACTTGGCCACAAGGGCACATTGCTGGCTCGTGGTCATCCTGCTGTCCACTAGAACCACCAGGTCCCTTTCTCCTACACTGCTCTCTAACAGGTCAGTCCCCAACCTATACTGACACATGCAGTTGTTCTTTCCCAGGCTCAAGACTCTACATTTGCCCTTGTTGTGTTTCATAAAATTTCTCCCTGCCCAACTCTCCAGCCTGTCCAGGTCTCACTGAATGGCAGCACAGCATTCTGGTGTGTCAGCCACTCCTCCTCATTTTGTGTCATCAGCAAATTTGCTGACAACGCTCTCTAATTCCTCATGCAAGTAACTAACTAAATATATTGACTGCGCCCAGTACCGGCCCCTGAGAGACTCTGCTAAATATAAGCCTCCAGCTAGGCTCTGCCCCATTGACTACAACTCTCTGATTTCTTTCCTTCAACCAATTCACAGTACACCTCACAAACCGATCATCCAGATCACACTTCCTCCGTTTAGCTATGAGAATGCTGTGGGAGACAGTGTCAAATGCTTTACTGAAATCAAGAAAAAACATATCCACTGCACTGCCATAGTCTATCCACCTGGTTATGTCCTCATAAAAGATGATCAGGTTGGTCAAACATGATTGTCATTTTAGTATGTTTTAAAATCAAATCAGGGTAGTTTGGCAGGGATGGGCCACATCTGTTGAACCAGTTCTAAAGAACTGTGTCCCATCTCTCAGAAATGGGCTGAAAAATTGTGCGTCAGTTGTAGCCATCAACAGTGTTCAGCAATGATAAGTTCACTACTCCATCCTTGTGTGATTCTGGGTAAACAAGTGTCTCCTCTAGCTTAATCTCCATGGTAAGAAGTGGATTTAAGAATATTTATGTGCCTTAAGGAAAGGTTTTGATCCTAGCTTTTATTTTATCCATAAAGAGCTCTGAGCTTTGTAACAAGCCTATAGAAGACATCAAATTTTGAAAACATAGTTGTGCTCGTATTTTTCATTTTTAAAAAAGTTGATCTAATTAGATTCACATAGGTTTAGGGGAACATTTTGTGGTTGGCTTCAAACCATGTGATTGATATGACCTTTAATGATAACTTTTGTGATTTTTTACCTGGTAACAGGCATGGTCAACTGATTACTTCTAAGATGTTTCATTTTATGTTTACTATTTGATTTACTTTTGCTTTGTTTATTGGAATACCTCTCACACAATCTATCAGTGCTTATATCAGTTCACTCTACAGCTATTCCACAGCAAGAAATAAGTTGTAAAGAAAATGTGTACAAGTCAGTGCCAATAATTCCACCAGTGTATGCCACAAGATTTTGCTGCACTAGGAGGCAGAAAGGAGATTGGTCAAAACCATTGTACAAATACTTGTGGTACCTCACACAATTGGGAATCATTTAGTTGAAGAGATTATGGAAAGAAAACCATTTTCCAGACTTTGCAGATTTTTCTGCACTTATGTTCATCTGGGGTTGGTGAGAAACATGCAAGCTACATTCAGAATCAAAAATCCTTTCAGTCTATTGAAGGATAAAACAGACAAGATATTTCTGTTGTGTTTTTTTAACAGGAAATTAAATTCTAAGTCATAACCCAACTAAACATAAATTAGTATATATTCATTTGATATACTGTATTCAAGTGTTTACCCAGTCAGGCAACAATAGCAGCATGTGATTTATTTGATCAGTCATAGCCAGGCAACACACGTAGAGAAAATGCCAAGTGCCAAATATACAGAAGCTTTCATGGAGTACATTTTCAGAATAAATTAGAATAATGAATATGTTAAAGGAGATCATGATCTGCTCAGCAATATTCCATAGTCAAGAAGACGCTAAATTCATCTGCTAAATTATTCATTGCAAATTATTCGCTTAGCTCTAATTGTGTTGATTAGCGCTTATCTGATCTAGAAGAAGAACAGCAAAAAGCCAAGGCATTAGACAAGGAAGGAGGATTAAAACAATATTATTCCTATATATTTGATTCATAATATATGTCGATCCCCTGAAGACCATGATGTGCCTTTTGCACACTCTTTGCAAAATGAAGCCACCAACTGCCTCTCTCGCTAAGGGATTTTGCTATGACCAACAGTGGAAAAAATCCTCTCACTATAGAGGGTCATATTTGACAATCATTTTCCAAGGCTTGCCTTAAGCTGGAAGTTTTTGTTTTACCTCATTCTTGTCCCTGTCCTATATGAAAACCATGCTGGCTGTTAGCGTTTTGGCCCCTCCTTCCCTCTCTTCCCATTCTACAAGCTTGAGATGAAGATTCTCCTCTACTACTACTGCCCCTGGCCAGAAAGGGGGAAAACAGATCTCTGGAGCTATCTTCTTTCCATGTCTGAGAAGCAGAGAAGGAGTGAAAATTTTTGGAACCTGTAAAGTTCCTAGAGACATAGTCTTTCCTAGACAGAGGAAAGAACCAGGTCAGAGTTAATTAATGGAGAGAGGATGCCTGAGAGGCAGTCATCTTGAATGGATGGATGGAAAGGTAGTTTACACATACAGTCTCACGTCTTGAGTTTCTTTTCTGCTGCCTGTATAAGCAACAACTTAATACACTTTACTCAAACACAGCCAGCACGTTAAATTTATTTTGTCTCCTTTCTTTCAGAAAATTTATTTTCTTTTTTTCCCTTCTTTCTCTGTCCACCATGCAAGGGGATAAATTCCTGTTTTAGTCTAGTCCTAACTTTAGTTCTAATAAACTATCTCCTTCTTCTTCCCCTACTCCTTCCATCTCACCCAGTCTCTGCTAGAACACTCACTTTCTTTGCTACTCTGCACCCTGAACCTCTCTGCAGCCACTTGCTCCTGCTTGTACATGGATGTAAAATGGCACAGTTGTGCCATTCTGCCCAGTGACTCAAACATAAGCAACTTCAAAGACTGAAGAAATTTAGCCTGCTAGTGTTCAGCACGGTATCCAACAAAGGCCTTTGCAACATAACCTTAACAGACACTCTCAACATTCAGTTATTAAATTGCTTGTATTGCCAAGCTCATGAGCAAGGACTTCCAGAAACTGGTTTCTGAGAAAGAAGGTGCCTACCCTGCTCTGGAGAATATTTGGATCAAGATGGACAAATTAATGTATTTCACTGTATGGGCTGAAAATTTTTTCCAGGCTTTATTATCATGATGCTCTTACCAAATGAGTCAGTGGTGAACCAGGAAACTTGCAGTGCATTAAAACAATAGTTAATACATAGTAATGTATTGCATGTCAGATAAACTCATTTAGAGTGAGAGGTGTTGGAAATATTAAAAAGGTACTAGTAGACAGGAAGCTTAATTCTATCTAGCACAGTCCAGGCACTTATGGTTTTTATCTACTGAAGAGGCCTTGAGAAATCTGTAAACAGCAACTTTTTTTTTAAGATCATGCTTCCCCTGAGCAAATATTCCCCAAATTATTCTTCTCTAGTTTAATTATGTTTATTAAGTCCCTGTTCATTTCCTGTTTTCTGCACAAATGCCACCCCAAAGCATTATTTGGTTATACAGTACTCTGTTTAATGATTCTTTTTCTCCAGACTCAAATAAAAATATTTGCCTGTAGCCAACATTTGGCATTCTGTTTGTGGCTCTGACATGAATGTGTATACAGTACAACATGTTCGCAAACATGTATCCAACATACATATATTTTAAATTAATTTGTTTTCATTTCACTTTCTGGAAATCATGTTTACATGTTACTTTACTGTAATACTCAATTGAGAAACTTTCAGTGCAGTTGTTAAGTGTGTTTTCATTGGCATTCCAAAAGGAGTTTTTGTTGTAAAGCCTTCCACTGACACTCTGTTCATGCCTTCTATTATCCTTCCAGCTTTGTCTTCAGCTGAACATATTCCTTTTTCTTCCTCCTTCACATGGTTATTTGCATGAAGATTTGCATTTAAATGGATGCTGAAAGTGCATTAACAACACCTACACTAACAAAGCAAAAGCTTCTCGGTATTTGTTAATGCCAGATATGAATTAAAAAAAAAATAAATCAAACAATGTTTTGTATAGCCATTTTCAGGCGTCTGCATTTAGGTAGATACACTTCAGATTATATTTAACACAGACTGTGCATAAGTTGTAATATATGTGTCAGTAGCCTGATCAGAAAAAAGAACAATACCCAATAGCTAAGAGTCATGGATGACATCTATTTTCTGTACAGATGAACTGGATTCTTAAAATCTCAGGACTGGAGACTAGAATTTGCTCTGAAATTATTCCCAGTTCAGACATTAATTTGTTTCATAATAAAACAAGCATTGGTTTTAAAACCCAAGCCCTTAATAATGTCTGTTTTTTTGTTGTGCATATGGAAATTTTGCAAATGGCTTGAATATATAAAGAGACGCAGCATGGTTATGAACAGAATTGTTGTGACTTGCATACAAAGTACAAATGTAAGATGTTCTTTTAGTGTTATAAGTGAGAAAAATAAATTGGACTTGGCCAAAGTATTCTATTTCAGAGAGATGCATTCTATTCATTGTTAACTATCGTGTGCTTACAATAGCCTATTTAAATATATTTTTTTATACAATAACATATGATTTAACACAAATAATTTACAGAGAATATGGAATTAATTTCTAATCAACTTTTAGCTCTTGTAGCTTGTAAAGTTGCTCCAGATTAAAAGTTTATAGTGTTCTACTGGGTCCTTGAGCAATAACAGGCAATATAATTACAAACATTAATTTCTAACAATTTCTTTGGTATTTTTTCTTAAATATCATTAATTAAAAATGTGGTATGAAAGAGGAAAGGAGAAGAAAAATTAGGCCAGGAGTCAATAAATATTATTTGTCTTGTATTTTTCTGTCTGCAGAAGAAAGTTAAAACAGAGAAATTTACCAGCGTTTTGCACATAATATGGCGCTGGCACTTTTAGATCTTAAAATGCAATTATTGTTTATTGCCTAAAACCAATTTACTATACCTTGTATGTGCTGAAGAGAAATCCATAAACACCAGAGGTGAATCACTAACAAGTCTTTCTTTTTCATACAGATGAAAAGAAAAATCTATATTTCCCTACCTATTGATGTGGAATAGGTCTAAATGCAGGAAATTAATTGCTTCCAATTAGATTTGCAGTGCAGCAATGAAAGAATGTGATTTCACATTTCACAGTTAGTGTCTTCAATGTCCATATTTTAACAAATGTAATAAATATGACAGATTCTAAAACCAGTCCTACAAAGCTAGTAATATACTTGCAGGTTGCAAGAGAAAAAGTGATTATTGAATGAAATGTTGTAAATGGAATTAGAGGGTATATAAACGTTTTCTTTGGGGTTGTGTAATGTTGAATCTTCTCCTTCTTCCAGATTTTCACACTTTCAAGGTAACATCTAAGAGGGAGAACAAGATAATAACAGCAGGTTTGCTTGTGTTGAACAGGTCGGTGTCCCTCTGACTGGGCAAGACAACGATTTTCTTTCAAACACTCCTCTCATTTATACCCAGGCCACTCCCATTGCCTTCAGAGGATATGCATGGAAAGGAAGGGTCAGACCTGTCAGAAAGGACCTGTGCATTTGCAGAATGAGTGCTGAACAGGTACTAGTACAAGGCAGATGTTTTGCACTGGTACAAGGTAGAAACTAGGCTGGCATTCCTCTCTTTGATTAAGTAGATAAAGCATAACTCCTCCTTTCCCCTTTGTACTAGTTTATCTCTCTTAAAGAGGAAAGAAGTTGTTTTAAGCTAACAAAGATCTTCTGAAATCAAATGTATTTTACAGCAGAGGAAGATCTGCCTCCAATGTCTTTATCAGTTTAGTTACCCTGATGAGAAGATAGAGCACAGAATGCCCAGATCTCCTGAACAATTCTGTCTTCAGAGCTACCATTGTGTCAATAAACTAATTTAGACTGAGAGGAGTTCTGTGTATTATTCTTAATATACACTCACAGTGTGCAGTGTAATTGCTCCTTTGGAGCTGATAGTGCTTTTTTATTGCCTAAAAAACAATTTACTGAACTGTGTGGCAATATAATCATTGGTTTATGTTGTGAATACATGTCATTATATGTAGTAGGCAAAATTCTCATATCAATTAGAGTCTGCGTCCATGTATAACAGAAGTAAAGCCACAAAAATAATGTGAGTTCACCTGATATCACCAAGACCAAATATTGGACCGTAAAACTTAGTGGCTTCCAGGTTGTAGGAAAAACATTGGAAACAGTACAAGCATCATTCCCACCTGAAGGTACTTGTCCCTGGGCTAGAGTTACTGGATGAACATCCTCCAGCTGTGCTTTATGTGGGTTGGTTTGAGTTTGTTTAGGTCACGTCTTACAGGGTTGAGGCCCAAGATAGGTAGAGGAAAGGTCAGAGCTTGTGAACATGTAGGAGCCAAACATCCTGGGGGACTAGTCCTTAAAAGTCAAGTGCTGGGAGGCCTCAGCATCCCATCCATGGACTGTGTGCCCGTGACATCCGGATGCCAAATGCAGTGCTCAAGGGAGTCCTCCGTGCTTAAGCCTTCTTTCAGAATCTATTTATTGAATAAATAAGGAATAAGAAAGAGTATTTCAGAGGAAAATAAAAACCAAACCAAATTTTGAAGAAGAATGTGTGAGCTCATCTGAAGGTTGGAACAGAGACAGACCGTGAATCAATGGCGAACTATTTCCAGCATGAACCCAGCAGACCAGAGGATGAATGTGTCTTCTGATCTATTTATATTTGGGAACAAAGTGGATATCTTACATTCAAAGCAAAGAGCTCTACCCTATTCAGGTCTGGCAGTGAAATGTAGATACTTGAAGTGAGCTGGGAATCTTCTTACCTTTTCAGTTTCACCTGCAAAGTAAGATAGAACTTTGAGAAGTCCATTATCATCTAGTTTTCTAATACTAGGGGAAATAAAGGCCATAAAAGGAAAATTATGTATTTACAATAGAATTTAAAAAATATTATTTATTATGTTTATTATTTATTATTATTATTATTTATTATGTAATACAGTTTTTTTATTTATTTAGAAATTTATTTTGTTCTTGATTGGCATTAAATGTCACCTCACAATATAGCATTTTACCATTGTAAGACAGCTCTATCACAATATACAACAAAAAACCCTAAGGAATAAACAGCTTTAGGAAACATAAAATAAATAAACAGCAGTAGATTGCCCTAGGCACATGCTTTTACTAATTTTAGTTTGTTGTTATTCATGTCAGTTAGGTTCAATAAACTAGCTTTCTGGTAATGCTTTGCTTTCTTGTGTGACAATTCAAGAACCAGCTGACAGTTTACTGTGTTGTCATTAGATTTTCTAGTTCCATATGGGTGTGTAAGGTCCAACTTGCCTAATTCTCCTAGATTTCTTACAGTTAGTTTCAAATGATGTTTGGAACAAGGCCAATAACAGAACCCTCTACATGTAGGTGTTACTTCTGTGTTTTGCCTCACAAAATGTTCAGAGGGAAGTTGAAAATGTTGCCTGTTTCACCAGTCTGCAAAAATATGCTAATTAGAGCTGGCTAAAGTGTGACAAAAATATCATAGTGTAAAAAAATAGAAAAGAAAGAACGAGAGAGAGAAAGAAAAACATATGATTGCGTTCCCATGGCTCTCCCTGGGATTAAGAAAAATCTTTAGATTTTAAGAAGTGAAGGCTGCTCCCATTTTTTTGAGACTCCTCTTCCTTGGAGGCAACTCCACAAAGCTGATTTCATACTTACATGAATTTCTCTTCCAGACACTCTATTCCAGACACTTTCTTCTCCCTGGATCAAAAGTGTATGAATGAAATCTCGGTTACTGCAAAGTCTGCAGGAGTTTTTCAGACCTTTCAGTGGGGCTATTAAAGTGTGTCTGGCTGTAAGAGAGAGCAACTGAACAGCCAGGAACTGTATAGATGTTCTGAGTATGTCCATGTGTCTCACCCAAAAAGCATATTCTTTTCTCCATTCTGTCTGGACACAGATTTTGAGAGAATAGATTTTCGTTGCTTTCCTCAAGTCTGGAATGATATTTGTATTTATCTGCAGAGAGTTGCAGAAGAATTTTTACATGACTGAGCTATATGGGTGATAAAACAGCATATGAAACTCAGTGTCTATAAATACAAAATAATGCATGTGCAGAAAAAAACATCTTAATTATGCATATATAGTAACAGGTTGCTAACTGGTTCAGGAAAGAAGGTTTATCATCACTGTGGATAGTTCTGTAAAAATAATTTCAATGGAAATTAAAAGAAGGTGAGTATACTGTTAAGAGTTGTCAGGAAAGGCCTCGAAAACAAAGCAGAAAACCACATTATGCCAACATATAAATCCATTATATAGACCCACTACAGAAAGTAGTTTTTTCCAGCTCAGAAAGGAAGTAGTCAGACTACTACATATACACATACACATACAAATACACATACACATACACATACGTATACATACGGAAAACCAACAGGGTTTATCAGGATTGACAGTTTATTTCCAAAGAGGCAATAGAATAAGAAATTTCAGCCTGAAAAAGAGTTGAGTTGAAAGGGAAAAGGAAGGTCTATGAAACCATTGACGGATCAAGGAGATAAGCAGGGAATGTTCATTCACTGTCTCACAATATACGGATTGGGGCACTCAATAAATTTATGAAGCAGCACATTTAACACAAACATTTTACATGGTACATGGTTAGAAGGTGAAATTCTCTGGCACAGAACATTGGGGGATGGGGAAGAAAGAATATGTTTAGACATGGTCATAGCAGATATGTTCACTGGCCTGCTGTTGTGTGGATACACCAGGAAAAATCTTACTGCTTTTTCAAATACATCAAAATTAGTTAGATTAGGCAAGATTAGTGCCAGAAGAAATTTTAAAGATCCTCTCAGAAGAATCAATAGGGAAATGGAAATAAATGAAACAGAACATGAAGTATTATAATAGAAAAACCAATGAAGCATCTCACAACACATGAACTGTGCATGTTACCATGCATGCTGTTAAAAAACCCAAACAAATCTGCAGCAATGAGGGGAAAAGAAAACCCATCCGAAAGCAAGATGTTATGCTGTCTTAGGAAAAGTACAAGAAATACTGAAAATGGCCTAATGTTATTATAGTACACAGAATTGGATACATTGAACAGTTCTGGCCAACCTATGCCAGACAGTAAAATATCAGCTAGTGAGGGAAAAATGAAAAAGTCTAGGAAAGGGCAATGAAAATGATTGCTACATAGAAAATACTCACTGAATAGTGCTTGAAAAAAACTGTTTAGCTCAGGAAGAAGAGACATAAGAGACAACATAGTAGAGTTATGTCATAGAAGGAATAGGCCATCTTGCAACTCCACCAGAAAATGAATGAGAATACACAGCAAATTATGAATTCTAAATTCAGATTTATTGCTAAGAAGCATTATTTTTCCTTCCAATATGCTTCCACCTGATTTAAAACTGCCGTATGTTCAGAGAGAGGAAGAAAAAGAAGTACCTGTTGAGTGAATCAGGAGAACATTATCAAACCAACATATACTTTTTCTTTTTTCTTGGATGCTCTCTTTCCAGTACTGCAATGATGTCTGTAGAAGCAACTCCTTTAAAGATCTGAGGCTACAATATTCAAAGGAACAGCCATTTTTAGGTTGTTTCCTTCCAGTTGTTAGCTCTATAGAGAATGAAAATTTGACTGACAACAGAAACCAGTTGCACATCTCAGAAGCTGTTTTTCCAAAAGTATGGACTAGTGATGCCCAGAAAGGCTGGAGATGGTGATAAGGAGAGGCAGCTCTTAAATTATGGTTGTATGGCTAGTACACTTGATATTTTATTGTTTTAGAGGATTTAGTTTTGTCGGCTTCACTTTTTGAGGCTTGTAGAACTAAGTCCCATTTGTATCCTATATTTTCCCTACGCACCGTAACGAATGTCCTTCATTACTCAATTGATTTCTCACAGAAATTTTTCTACTTCTCCCTTTTTAAACTTTGATTGTAAGAAACCTTCTGAAAGGATCAAAATAATTTGTCTTAGAAATAAATAGCTGAATTTCCTGCCTCAAAAATACAATGGATGCCCTACTTTTGGCTTGGAAATAATACACCTCTTGATAACAGTTCACTTTGTCTGCTTTCCTTTTGTGCATTATCTTACATTTCTAAACATTTCTAATGTTTAGAAATTTAGCTTTTGGAGTTGTTAGTAACAACAACTGATTAATTTCAGCAGATCCTCATTAGTAACACTATTTATTTCAGATGCTTGTTAACCTGTCAGATAAGAGCTTTGGAAACACCATTGTAAGAATCAACGCAGGTTCTAATAAGATCTAATTAAGGTGGATGAAGTGTCACACATTATCTTTCAGTGTGTTTGTATGTTAGTGGATTGATAGCTTTCTGCTCATATTCAATTGAAGATAGATATTTTTTTTGCGTGTTTGCATTATATGTCTGCTTGCATAAATGGCAGATATAGTACTATAGCTAGAGAAGAAAAAATTTTTTATGAAATGAAGTGCTATGTACAATTTTTAGCGGAGGAGCAGTCACTGTGGAGAGGCATATATTTGGAACAGTCCCTCTGTAAACTTACACACTTTGTATTTGTGTACATCAGCTGTTTGGTGCATTCAGCCTACAGGGCACTTCAGATTTACATTAAGTAGTTAAGAGGTCATGGTCGTATACAAGGATGCATGAAGAGCTGAAGGTGATGTACAGCAAAATAACAGAGTTGGATTTAAAGTTCCTAATGACAGCCATCTGGTTTTGATCACCATGGCAGCACTGAAACATTCTTAAGGCTCTGTCAGAAAGCTCACTGATTACCTTGGGAGAAACTAGATTGAGTCAACCAAGTGGGTTATTTAATGTTCCTGGGCTAGCTGCAGAAAAAACTGCACCATTTCTATTCACACAGATAACCAGCACACTGTAAAGTCCTCTTCTGAAATATCTTATGTGTGACAAAACCACAAAAATTAGGATGGCCTATGGTGCTATTAGGATCATTTGTGTCTCTCAGTTCATTACCAAGGATTCATCTGGTTAATTCACTGGAGGGAGTTACAAAGGAAGAGGAGGGGCAAATAGAGATGCATGATAAATGAATGGTGTGTAATTGGCAAATTAATTACAGATAAGCATTTCTGAAAATGTGTTACTCATGGCAATAATATAATCAGGCCCACAAATCACAATTTTTTAGGGTGCACTAAGTGCCGCCAGAATTTGCTGTCTACCTCTCTATCATGTTCTCTTTTTCCCTTCCTCAGTTTTGATGCTGTCTTCCTCAACCTCATCACAACCTGCTGAAAGGATGACTCAGCGTAAATATTCAAAAAGTTTGGTTTATGGTCATTAGGCCCATGCAGGCAGCTCTACTAGTTCTACTTCAGTGAAGTCCAAACTTTCTTTTTAATGATATTAAACACCTACCACACAATTACTAACTAGGTTATTTCTTCCCAGGTTTCAACTGGTAGCCACGGTACTAAGAAAATGAGAGGAAGGGTGAAGGAAGGTTACTAACTTAGAAAAAGGGCAAAGACAGGTTTGTAATTATCTTAAGCAAGGGAAGCAAAGCAAGAGAGAAACACTAGAAAGGCACTGAGTAGGAAGAATCATAGGATTGTATCAGCCGGAAGAGATCGTCAAGTCCAGACAGGCCGGGGAAAACAGATGGAGAAGTGGTTGTGATTGAACATGTTTACTGCTGAAAGCACCTGTGTGCAGATGCTCATTGTTCCAAAATTCTCACCTTTCCGCCTCATGATTATATACAACTGATCTCTGCTCAAAGGTGATTTTTTCCCTTTTGCAGTTGGAGCAAAATGTATTCAGCTGCTTCTGATTTTTGTTTGAGTGAAACCACTACACTTTTCAATGAATAAAGTGGTTGCAACTGGATTTTTTCTCCTTAGCATAACTCAGAAATGACAAAACTTCGATATATGAAACTCAGCATGTAACTAGTCCCCAGTGAATAGTACATATTTTGCTAGGTTGTGTAAGAGTTGATTGTAAAATAATGGAGTTATGTACATTTTAAAGTGTGCCCCAGAGCAAATGCGGTAGAAAATTCCATCAGTGTTTAAATGGAGTTGTTAACCAAAGACATGCACGTGTGCACAAAGCTGATTCTCTGTGCAACACAACATTTGAATACCGGTAACAGTAACTGCTTTTTAAATACTTGTGTATTATTCTGGATTACCTCAAAAGGTTTTTCTCCTTTCTTGCTATATAACTACACCTTAATGCATCATTGACCAAAATCATATGAAATTAAGAAGATCTTTTCACATTGCCGCACGATATACAATGAGCTGCTCTGGAATGAGTAGCTGGTCACAGCTAGCACAGCCAGACTTCAAACTCTCTGCAAAGTTCAAGCTATGGTTTCCTCCATTTGTTTTAATGGAGCCAAACCTCAAAATTACATGAATGTGAAACAAAAAATACTGTTTTAGTGTAAGTAAAGTAAAATTATTCCATTTTTGCTAATGATTTTAACAGAACTGTGTTACTGAAAGTTATTTTTTATTTTCTGTAGGTTTGATCTCATTTCCTTTGAAATCAAGAACAGGGCTGAGGCCCAAATCGATGTGATGAAAATAGTGACAAGACTATAAATATTTCATGAGGTGAATAAACTGTGATCTCCTTCTAATAATTTGTCTTGATACAAATGAAAAGCCACTGGAAAAAAAATAGTTCTTCTGAAGAATAAGAGAGTCTGTTTTCCTGGCACAAAACTTCATTTTGCCCACTCATGTACAGCTGAGCTACCTGGTTGCAAGCTATTTAAGGTTTTATAAGCTAATCAAGTTTGGGCCTGCTTTTTAACAAGATGGACAATTTCCGAAGAAAACTCAGGTGCTGTAGGGCACGATGTTGATGAAACAGTGTGTGACACATTTCTCTGCATTATGCCATCAGCCCTCACCAGCCTTAAATTAAACATATGCTTAAGTTTATGCATTAAGAATTCCCTCTGAAATGAATGGGTTTATTCACATTTAAATAGATGAATAGGAGATTTTTGAGAGTGGGATTGGAATCCATGGGAAGGTGTCCTTTGCAGGAGATGTTGATTAAGAGAGGGCAGAAAATGAGTCCCTAACTGTACACAGAATTCACTTGGGTCCCTATAATATGCTTTGGAAAGATAAGGTAAGTAGTAGCACTTGATTTGCCACTTTATTATTTACAACTTCTTACGTTAATTAGCTACCATAACACTGATGTAGACTATTCATGCTAATAAAAGTTAACATAAGTGTCAAGCCTATGAGATTGCTGTAAAGGAATAAAGTACTTCAAGCAATATATTCAGAATTAAATTCAAGTGGACATTTCCTTTCCGGGTTTTTGTAGACTTCTTCTTGAGCACTGCACTATGAGTAGGCCAGACCTCTGGAAAATGCTTCTTACATTTTCACTTGGAAAACTAAGTGTTTGTTGTTTTTTATTTTTATTTTTATTTTTTCCCCCTCTTTCTTAGTTTCTGATAAACTTCTAGGTATGGTTAAAAAACAAACAGAGCGTTTCAGGTCATGATACCACAAAACTCTGGACATTTGCTAAGAGCAAGTGTGTCTGTGGAGTGAGTGCTAATCAGTGTCACAATTTGCAGAACAACACTACAGAGTACTTCATGATGGAAGATACTATGTGTGTGGAAGTTATTACTGTTGTCAATGTGATTAACAAATGTAAACTCCTACTGCCTTACTGGGAAAATAAATTGTAGCAATTTTTTTTAACCAGTTTTTCCAAATAAATATTTTTGTACTATCGTGACACAGCATCTGAATTCAGATAAAGTTTTTTATTTTTGTTTTCTATGCTTGTCTGCTTTTGATTATAATGCAATTTTCCTTGGCAACAATACAGCTTAAAATTCTATTCCATGCATATAATTTTGAGGGAAAAATAACAAAAAAAACCCAGGAGCGCACTTTTCACCTCATCTGTTTTTGTTGTTACTTGTGATATGTGTGGTTGGAGATTATCTAGCATATGAAAGAATATATTTGAAAAGATTAAGATTTAATTATAAATGGTGCAGGAAAAATCACAATGCGGAGTATTTGCAAAAGAAAACACACTTCTATTTAATGTGATTGCAAAACATAACTTGTAACAACAAGTCATATTCATTGATTGGCCGAGTATTATATAGTAGAGTGTACAGAATGCTCTTTGAACAGAGACAACACAGAAGCACCCAGCATTTTGACTTTGGCTTTAATACGATTGTCTTGATTACATAGCACAAGCAATGATAAGCTTGATTAAGTGACTTTATTTCATTGAGATCCTTAAATAGCTGAGTATGTAATTTGTAGCTTAACCTACTCTGTTACTTTTGTGTTACCATGGCAATAAAATACACACTGGAATGACATTTGACATTCTTTTAATTTTTGCAATTTGCAATCAAGACAGCTCCATGAGTATGCTTTATTTTAAAATGGCTTGGGAATAACAGAAATGTAAATAACATCATCCCAGTAGCCATAAATCATAGTAAACTGTATGTATTGGTTATATTTACTTTTGAAAACAAGTATATGACTTGGAATCACTTGAATAGCTCCCTGTGGACATCAGTTTAGTGGTCAGTGTCAATCTGAAATGCAAGTAGAATATTAGCACTTAATTGAAAAGGAGCCGGAAAGTAGGGAGAAACCACCATCTTCTTCATTGTCTAAATCCCATTTCTGCGCTTGAGTTCCTATTGCTTTTCTCGTAATAGATACAGAAACACAAACAAGAAGGGCTACATGCATCATCAGATTTATGGGGTGGGTTGTATGTGCATGTAAAATACAAACTCATAAAATCTTGAATGACAGTGAGATTATTCATGGTTTCTCAAAAGATAGAGGGAGCTGCAAATCTGAAACAAGTAAAAGGAAATATTATTTTATGAAGCACATAAAAATGAAAACTGTGGAAATGTCCCCACACAAGACTGAATGTAGAAAGAGGTTTAAAAAGGAATTAGAAAATAAACTTGTTTGTGGCTATCCAATATAACTGTACAAATGCAATCTGTAGCACAGAAAGTCATTAAATTGCTGTGGAGAGGAAGCTGCAAGAGGATGAAAAAGGACCAACCATTTCTTGTATGACCTGTTTCTTCTTCTAAATTGTCTGCTATGGGTATTTTTTCAGACATTAGGTACACGTTTGATGCACCTTTCACTCAATCTTGTTTGACTATTCTTAGATATCTTGTCTGCTAACAAAAACATATTCATTTGAAAGTTCAGTCATATTAAAATAAGTCTGCTTTAGATAATACCATTACTTCAGCATATAAGGACATCTAGCTTTAGGAAAACCTCTAGCAGCAGATTACAGCATTAAGTGTGATGGCCTGAAAAGAGGTCGTGGAAATTTGCAAGATCCAAAATCTGAATCACTAAATTCAAACAAGGTTTGCAGGCACAGTTTTCCAGTTTCCAACTGCTGTCTTCTGCCAGGGTAATGTTTAAATGTCCTTTGAGGCTCTTAAAATACTTTTGAGGGGAATATTTTCCCCAGGTACTAAACCATTCTTTTGGAAAAGTCTAAGTCCTAATCACTGCAAAACACAGTCAGCAATTGTTTTTCTTGGCATCAGGGAATGGAGCAACTTATAACACATCTTGACTAGATTTTTCCAGTCTCAAGGGGAAAGACTAGCCAGAGTTTTTGGATCTAGCTAGTCTTCTGGAGTATTTTGACTTTCCAGTCAGAAGTGGCAGTTTAATCAATCTACTCTTCTGTGCAGAAGGAAGAATTTGTCCCTGTATAAAAATAAGTCGCAACACTTGATATGGTCAGAGGTCTGGTAAGCTGATTCCCCAGCACCGAATAAACCAACAAGGCTCTCCTCTGACTTTTAAGGTACTTAACCTGAACTGGAAGTCTGGGGAACTTATAACATCATAGAAACGCTTTGCGGTCTACTTGTCCAGTTCAAATACAAATGTCATGATCATAGACTATAGTTCACTGAAACAGAATGGGATTTCTCGCTCCAAATTTTGTGGCTCCAGCTTGCCTTCAAGTATGACTTCTGTCTTTCTTCAGATCAGCCACTTAACAACAATGCTTAAACATTTAATTAATTTCATTTGGTTACATTAGTTAAATGTGTTACTGAACATCAGTTCCTTAATTCTCACAAGATACCTATTACGCAGGTAAATAACCATTAGATTCCCTGTGCTACAGACAGAAGAAATGAATGTTTGAATAATGTGTGCAAGGCCACGCAGTGAGATAAGTGGTAAAACACTATTTAAAAGTCAAGATTGCTTGACTCATCTATCCTTTGGGCTGTCCTCTACATCCCAGAGATTCTCATTTCTATTTAATTTTGCTACACAGCTTTACCAGGACTGCTAATTTGACTGGTTTACTTTTGATTGCTTTTCTTCCTCACTGAGGTCCATTATTAGAAAACTATACTCTAATTCTGTCCTCAGTGCAGGAAGGTACAGTGATGTATTAGGTGTCCTTTCTGAGAGTCTGGGACAACAGTGGGAACCAGACTCTGTGACCCAGAGTCTGTACAGTCACGATTTGTTCTGGAGTCTACTCCTAGAGTAACCCTGCTACGAGTGTTGCCTGGAAAGAGATGGCTGAAAAGAGACTCACTCCCTAGTTCATCAAAGACTTTTTCTGGAAAAGCACATTACAGCTGAAGAATGTTACCAGAGAATGCAGAAACCTTTAGCAACATACAGTTTTAAAGAATAAATCAATGCTGTGCTTTTGAATATGATTTGAAATGTGTTCATAAAGCAAATGGATTTTTTGTTACTATAAGGTGCTTGTGCTCAGTGAAGTGTAATACAGAAAACTAGGTCCCTTACTGCCACAACAGCACTATACAGCAGTAATTTGGCTGCACCAGCATTTTTTCTTAACTTTGCAGTTCACCCCAAGGTAAAGTTTTGCATACTGTAAGGTCAGTGAAAAGAAGTCAGCATTTTGTGATGTTGTCAATGGATATCTGAGAGAATTAGAATACAGAGGCC
This sequence comes from Apaloderma vittatum, assembly GCF_000703405.1. Taxonomy (NCBI): domain Eukaryota; kingdom Metazoa; phylum Chordata; class Aves; order Trogoniformes; family Trogonidae; genus Apaloderma; species Apaloderma vittatum. The sequence goes on along the minus strand of NW_009706387.1, from coordinate 1,824 downwards.
AGGGATTGCTGACTGCTATCACTCTGACATTGTCATATCGTGGAGCCAAGGAGAAAAAGCGGAGAAAACTATCCTCTTCTTTATACAGAACAGTTACATAATTCATTATCTCCAAACATCCATTGGACATTTTCAAGTATTTAAAAATTAAATTGGACAATGAGTTACGTAGGTGCATTTTAACTCCTACATGCATCTTATTATTACAAATAATAGTCCTAAAGTAATTTCTGAACTCATTGGCTACACTGGTAGGCACAGCCATACTCACCTTTCACAGGAACATTTATAGGGCAAATATATTGAAGTTCAGAGAAATCGGGCATGAAGCTGCCTCCTCACATCTACTTTTTGATTACCTGAAAATAAGTTCTGATATCATCAGAACCTGTAGATGCTGCAATTTTTCCAAAGAATCTTGAAACAGAAAAATTACTTGGGGACTGGGAGGGAGGGGCAGGAAGCAGGAAAATGGGGAAAGTTACTGGGTCTTTCAAACAAGGCAGGGGTGCAAAGTTGTTGGTTTGCAATGATCAAGAAACGTTGCAAAGATTATCAGACTTTCTCTGTATTGTTACTATGTCAGAAAGAATGTGTTTGCTGAGATCCATTCCTGTTCCAAATCAGAGCATAAACAGCAGTATGGAGTATATGCCATCCCTTTTCAAAGATAGTTCCCAAGTCTTTTAATAGACCTAGTGATAACAAACTAATAATCCTCCACATTGTCATTTAAAAAAAAAAAAGAAGGTTAATGTAGAGAAATAATGCAGTTATAAATTAAATTTTTTGTCCATGATGCTATTTAAGACAAGAGGGCTGCAGTGTATTCCTCCTCAGGGCTCCGATTTGGAAGCTGTTACAGACATCAAGAGAAGAGCTAACCATTCGTCATACTTTAATAATTATTTCCCCTGACAACAACAGCAGTTATCTGCATCTTTTGGTAGAGTTTCACATTTCATCCAGCGTCAGGTTAGGTGATATTGATGAGTTCTACTGAACTACGGATGGTTAAATATGGTAAGTATAAAACACATTGACCTCTGCTTAAAAGAGGTGCTCAGCATCAGTTACATGGAATATGTTCCTAAAAGCAATACAATTGCTGATTGAGTTTAATAGGATGAAAAAGACAAACAGAAACATGCCCTTTGCAGCAGTGACTGACCAAATTCCTGGCCAGAGCCCTGGTACAGAGTCAATAAAACAAAAACCAAAACAAAAACAACCACAAAAAAACCCACAAAAAATGCCAAAACAAAACTGGTAAAGGTGACTATGGCAAACACAATTAATCTGTGTGAATATGAAGAAGGAAAATTTAGTTGGAAGTTTGACTTTGACTATAATGTTGTAATAACACCTCTTCAAGCTTCAGCTTTTCTGTCAAAGGTTATAATGGCAAACCAAAACGATTAGAACTTCATGGTTCTGTTTTCCTAGCCTCTTCAGTTCAATATTCTTCCCACAGATAATCAAAGAAATACTGATATGATCCTCTAATCAAGGAAAGGTAAACCACATCATTACATTGAATCAATTTTATGTCCACCTGACAGAATGAATATAAAATAGACTTCATTGTCTAGATTCAGCCCAACCGAGATCTGAGTAACCACTGGAAGTGTCCGCCTCTCCAATTGACGGTGAAGGCTAAGGGTCAAAGGGAATACAGTGAGACTTTTAACTCAGTAACATTTTCAAAATGAGTGCCAAATATTTAAAATTGACTCTTAATTTTCCATATGTTCTCATTAGATCTTGTCAAATAGTTACAAACAAGTACTACTGAATGCGGCGGGCTGAAAGGCATGGACTCAG
>NW_009706386.1:1680-8679 GCF_000703405.1 Apaloderma vittatum | reverse complement strand
GGGAGTAACTAGTAGGTCAAGAGAGGTCCTCTTCCACCTTTACACTGCCCTGGTGAGGCCACATCTGGAATATTGTGTCCAGTTCTGGGCCCCTCAGCTCAAGAGAGACAGGGAACTGCTTGAGAGAGTCCAGCGCAGAGCCACAAAGATGATGAAGGGAGTGGAACATCTCCCTTATGAGGAAAGGCTGAAGAAGCTGGATCTCTTTAGCCTGGAGAAGAGGAGGCTGAGGGGTGACCTCATGAATGTTTATAAATACGTCAAGGGGGAGTGTCAGGAGGATGGTGCCAGGCTCTTCTCAGTGATGTCCAATGACAGGACAAGGGGCAATGGCTTAAAGCTTGAGCATAGGATGTTCCACAAAAATATAAGAAAAAACTTTTCCCTGTGAAGGTGACAGAGCACTGGTACAGGCTGTCCAGGGAGGTTGTGGAGTCTCCTTCTTTGGAGATATTCGAAACCCATCTGGACACATTCCTGTGTGACCTACTGTAGGTGATCCTGCTCTGGCAGAGGACTTGGGCTAGATGATCTTTTGAGGTCCCTTCTGACCCCTGACATTCTGTGATTCTCTGATAATTCTCTTTCAGTGTTACATATACATATGCATTGTATGAATTTAGTGGTTCTTCCTTCCCACTTGAACATGCAGAAATAAGTGGAAATGAAGAAAAAAATATGTGGAAGTGAAGAAAATAATATGTGAAAATGAAGAAAATAATATATAGGAATATTAATTCATTTTTCTGTTGAAATAAAGTACCAAAGTAGTCTCATGAGGAAGCATGTTGCAAGCCTCCTTTGCATTGTCTCTGCTAAAGAGCGTGACTTCGCTCTTACTACCCAAGCTAAATAAAGCTAATGCAAATATGTCTTTAAAAGCTGCAATCATACATTCCAGAAAGTTATAACCAATGTTTGTGATGCTTATAAATGAAATATTTTTGTTCACTCTCCGTATTAAAAGAACATCAGTGCAGGAAGTGCTTGCCTATGGTGAAGGAAAATTTCCTTTCAGCAAATCTCTTTAGGAGCAGTGTTGAGGTGCTTTACTCATACGTCACAAACTTCCTGCAGCCTGGAAGGCACCTGTCAGCCCTCAAGCCTGAGAAATTCCCAAAGCTTGAGCCTGAACATGTCATTGCCCTGGCTAGCTGCCTTCTTCTGTGTCATATAGATTACAGAGGGCTGTTTTGGGAAAATAAAACCAACAACCTGATTACTCTTTGCTCATTAAGTTCTTACCAGGCAAACCATAGCATTTGATTACCATAATTTTCAGAAAAGGTTGCTCAATGGCAGTTAATTCCCACAGTCAGTTCTGGTATGGGCCAAGAAAAGCATACAACTTCTCATAGTTTAGGAAAAAGAGATTAAACCTGATCTTTCTGGAAAGGCATACAAGGAACACAGGTCAAGATTGGCTCAAGAATTTACCTCAGGTAGATAAGCCACATTTGAGGCACCTAATTCTAATATAATCACATTAGGAACTGTTTAGAACACCAACTAGTCAATCAGTACAGCTTCATCATAAGTATCACTTAGTTTTACTGAGCCCAGGCTGCCTTTAAGCTGAATTCCTAATCTGAACTTTAACAATGGACCTGAGAGGGGCAGGGTCTGGGAACATGGTTACAGCACAGGTGGTTCCTGCCAATATTACCCAAGTCATGTTGTAAACATGATGGGATACCAATGTTTTGTAACTACATCCATCATTAGAGCGGTTTCTGCAAAGCAGATAAGATCAAAACGAAAGCTCATTGACACTCTTACATTTACAGATTCCATTATCTTTATTACAGAAATCTCTGACTGCAGCTTACTTCCCATTATATATATAAGTCCATGTTGCCTTTGACACTCTTTAATCCTCTCAAGATCTGAAATCACTCTTTCTCTATGCTTACTAATTTTACATGGTATTTTGAGACAAATTAATAATAGTATCCAACCCGTTCACTGTTTTGTTGGGGAACAAAAATGCACAGATGAGAAACTTAGTGTTAACAGCAATGTTATTCAGATAAAGCTATTATTATCCAGCTGTGTCAGAAAGCTAAACAGGCTGCTGCTTCTGATCCCTCCAATTTTGTTCTGCTCTATGGAAGACAGTAAGCAATCCCACAAGTACTACCTACTTAAAACTTAGTTTTCCTTCTAGCTATTACATAAATTATGTTATTGCAATTTATATGTGAGGTTCATGTGCTTCCACACTGATTCTATCTGTGCATAGATTCACAAGCAGGTATGTACTGCACAGCAGCAGCTGTTCTCCTTTGTTGGAAAGGTACCAGGCTCAGGAAGGAAAGGAGCCATGAGGGAAGCACCATAGAGTTTTGAATGGAAGGATTCTTTCTGTGCCATTCCCCATACCTACACTGGAGGCACAGATGATGCAAGGACACACGGATTCATGCTAGGGTCTTTAAATACTAGTGTAATACAAACATTTACCATTGTACAACAACTTCAATTCAGGAATTATTAATTATCATAGGAAGCCACAAAGCAGCTCACGATGAGTGATTTATTCAGGTAACAGAGCCACCGCTATATTTGTGACCAGTCTAATAAAAACAGTAGGTTTCTTCTCATTATTTGCAGTTCTGAAGTTTACTTAGGTAAATTCTCAACATTCACAAAAGCACGGCCTTTGTTTGTTTGTTTGTTTTACAGGTTTTGTTTGTTTGTTGCACGGGTTTTACTTTCTGTTGCTACCTGAGTGACATGCTGTGGTTCCCCCTTGGGGTAGCATTTTACTTAAGAATAGGAAGGAGCCTAACCTGAGAAAGCCATCTCTCTCAGGGACAGGTGCAAAAGGCAGGCAGGTGAGAGGGAAAGCTGAGTCTTCAGAAGGAAAACTTGACAAATAAGCTCAATAGAGCTTCAGGTTATTGAATGAAATGTGTTGGTACTGTTTTGCAGAAGAAACCATATTAGAAACTGTATTAGATACACATGAATAAATCACAGATTTTCAGGAAGCTGGTGTCTTTGTGGTAGCTATATAGGTTACTTTGCAGACTACATGCTCTCATCTAACGCTTGCACCAAGGAATTCCTCATGCACATAGATGTGAAATCGTAGCTGGGAATGCTGTAGCTGAGCCCCTGCCTGGCTTGCTGAAAGGGTAGAGCTGCCATCGTCATGAGCTGAGGGCACCTGTGTTCATCCCACCCTGCAGCTCACATCTCTGGCCTGAGGTTTTGAAAAACATTGCTTTGCTTCCTACTGTCAGCTAACACAGCACCTACCTCCCCTGAGCCTCCTAGACCACCACGGAAATTAGGAAGCTTTTGGGAGGTTTGTAGGAGAAAATTGCTCAAGATACAAAAGGAACTATGTGACACTGCACCTCTAGCAATGGGGAAAGCAGTTAATCATCTCCTTCTACCAGATTGTTTTCTACTGCCCCAGTTGTAATAACCACTGGTCATACCACAGCTCAGAAGACACAAACAGCAAGAGTCATCTCATTCTTTCTGTCACAGGGATTTTTCAGCATCTTCCCATTGGCACCTGATTGAGCACTTCACTCCAAAGCAACATGGTCCTGTTTTCACTTCCCTGTGAAAGTGTGGCCCTAGAGTCCAACCATGCAACACTCCCTGCCTTGTCTTTGAGCCTCCTCACATATATTGCACAATCTTTCACCCTATGGCCAACATAGTTTCATCCCACAAGGTTCACTTGGAGCTGGAGGCTGCAGTAGGCTGCTGGCACACACTAAGAGACCCTGTGTCAGGGGATGTTTTGTTCTGTGAGGAACAACAAAGAAACGCAACAACAACAACAATAACAAAACAACTGCAGAAAAAGCATGCTGTCACTAGACCTCACGCAAGAGAAAGGGAAGACCATGGTAGCAAGCCCCAGGAAAGGATCCAGTAATGTCCAATGGAATAACAGCACTTCTGTGTTTAACACTCCAGTTCCCAGCTTGTGCTGCTTTCCAGAATGAAGATGTTATCCCTGGGACCACAGCTCAGGTCCAAACCACATCACTATGCTTAAGCTACAGAACCACTTCTCCATCTCGAGCATGGCAGGGAAGTTTCATGCCCCTGAGCAACTGCATGACACTCCACAGCTGTGCTGTACAGCTGTCCTGCTCCTGCCTGAGCTGGCTGCCTCTTGCTAGCGACTGGGAAGAATCCTCTCTGAGAGAACTTACAAGAGCTTACGTAAAAGGTTTTAGCTACAGCTAATGCTAAGTGCAGCAGTGTGCTTCTGTCTACTGTTGTCTACAGGGAAGTCAGAAGCCTACTAAATCAGTAAGAAAATTATTAATACAATTAATGACAAGAAAGTAGGTTTCTTCTGGGATGAATTTTAAAAAAAGCAGGAGTTTGGTGATTGCACCTAGGAACAAAAAGCTAGAACTGTTGTTCCATACTGACATTTATTTCAGAAAATGAAAAATAGAAAGGAAGCTGGAATGCCTTTATGCACACTGTATCACACACACATAAGTAAAATTACATGTTCTGAAAAGGGCTGTGGTTCCTGTATTGCAACTAGAAAAGCTTTTAGATACCAAACACGTTATTTTGCTACCTAGTGGCACCATCTAAAATGTTAGATATAATCCAGTGCTTCTCAGATGCCATTGAAGATTCAAATGGTTTGAAGAACAGAAATTAGCAGCTTCACTCCAGGTAGAAGCCGGTATATCCTCTTCCAGAACAACAGAAAAAACTTTTAAACTCTTTGTGGGATTTATTATGGTGGTGCCCATTAGCATCAACATTTTTAAGGATGTGTCACTGTTTCCATTATAAACCCTTATTTTAAAGTGTTTTATAACTCAGCTGTAAACATATAGCAGTTGGCAGAGTCAGACACAACTCATCTGTTTCTATACTTTATGAAGTGAGTGCACAAATACATATAAAAGCAGTTGTGGGATTTTAGTCCTTAATGCAGTTCTATAGCCCAAAATCTAAACCAAAAGAATAATTTGTCGTCAGCTTCTGATATAACTCTTTACCTTCACTGCTCTGCTGCTGTAGCCAGTTATAATTTGTTTTACAAACCTTGAACGCAGCTGCTGTTATATTGTACCCAGTTCTCCAGTGGGTTATAATGTCACCACCATGGAAGTTGCATCTAAGGAGGGAGACTCTCTCACCCTCCCAGTGCACATTTCTGCAGCGGGCCTGTAATGAGCTATTTAGGAAACAAGCAGCAATCTGAAAACCTCCTTTAGCAGGCATTTATAAAGGCTACCTTTAAGTAGGAGATTTTTTTAAAACACTAGGCTGGCAAAGAGCTTTGATACATTTGCAAAACATCAGTGAGTGAAACAGAGCTGCCAAGAAGCAATTTGTTTTATTTCTCACTCCTGCTCCACTTTTTATTTTAAGCTGTCCAAAAGAAAACAAAGGAAATTAAATTAAAAGCTGCTCAATTTAAGAAAGCCTGGCTGGTTCCCTCCCCAGCCTCCCTAGGGTACCCCTCACACCCATGGATGAATCTCCGAGGAGCACTGTGTCTCCCACGGGTCTCTCCAGGCAGAGCAGGACCCGTCAGTGGAGCTTTGCAAGAAGGGATGGAAGTGGGCAGTCACCCCCAGCAGCGCCGGGCAGAAGCCCCCAAGGCTCCCACAAGCTGCTGAGGAGTAGGCTGTGTGCCCCGCCAAAACACTTCAAGGAAGTTAGAAGCACCATTGGCCTCGTAGGGGCTATTCATGCACAGAAGCTGTCTGCTTCCATAACTTGTTAATCTAGAGACCTAAACCAGTAAGACTGTTCCAGACTTTTATCTGGTCTCCATGTTGGACATTCTTGAGGCCTGCTGTGGGAACTGCTACTTGCCCAGTATATAGCATAAGAATTCGTGGGGAAGAAAAAAAACAAAGCCAGATGTATTTAGTCTTTTGGAATTACAGATTCCAGAGGCCTGTGTCTTCCTTGTGCTTTCTGTAGTATCAAGAGGGTTCTGTGGTTGTGCTGTCGATCATGAAATAAATGCATCAATCTGAAAACTACCACTGTTTGGAAAGACCAGATATCAAGGACCTACTGAATTATCCAAGGAATATTGTTTATAGCAGAATTCCAAAACTCTATCATTTCTGAATTTAATCACAAATCCAGTGTGGCAGTTCAATAACCAGTTTAATTCCTCACATTCTTACATACAGAAAATCACCAGAGTTGCTGGCAAGTTGAAACATCTTCACAAAGCCAAGAGCTGCACATAAGAGCATTCACTACAAAGGCATAGAGGCAGCAGTCACTCAGGCTCACGGATGGGATGGCATGACCCAGCCCAGAGGGGCTTTAAGGAAGATCTGTGATGTCTCTAAGTTGCATGTCCTGTAGAGGATTCACCCTGCTGCCTCAATTCTCACTGTCATTTGTCCAGTAGAGAAGTATTGGTTACAGGGCAGTTTCTCCAGGGCTACGTATGCCCGCGGTTTATCAAGACATGCAGCTGTGGACAAAAACGAACATGTTGCCTGGTTCTTTTGTCCCTCTTGCTGCCCTCTGGCCCAGCCATAGCACATCTTTGCAGGATATACATGCTACTTGGAAAGACCAGCTATGGATATCAGCTAGCAGCCAGTCTGTTCCATGCATTGGTCCACAAATGTTTCATCCAATTGCAACACCTGAATAAAAGCTTGGGCTCAGGGTTAATACCCATGTTTGGGTTGGGACATTCACCTTGTCCCCAACACCATGAGGTCAGTCTACATTTGCTCCCACTGAACGTGCTTACCTGTAAACATCCCTCTTGAATAGCAGCAATGACAAAACTTCTGCAAAATTACCAGCAGATTTAGACCCCAAATTCAGCAGTTGCTAAAGCTCAGGCTTCTGCTCAGAGCTATCAGTGCAGCTGCACTTCTCAAGCAGAAAATAGACTCAGGAGTGCTGCTGGTAATAGATAACCTGGATGTATTGTAAGTAACACGGGGTGAGCAATTAGACAGCACAGGGAGATTGCCAAAGTGGCAAGCATGCCAGAAATACATGTTATTC
>NW_009706386.1:0-1649 GCF_000703405.1 Apaloderma vittatum | reverse complement strand
CAGGACAAACAGGTGCATAAACTAGCATTTCCACTCTGGGCTAAATAGAGTCAGTGCCAGTTTAGTGCATCCAATTAGATCTCCCACACATACCCTAAACTAAACAGACCATCTGGGTACTAAACAAAAAGACAACTCAAAGATCAAATCATCCTGTCTGGTTTGTCTGGACTTTTCTATGAGTGGAGAACTCATGCGTTGGTAGTGTCTAAATTCAGCGATGTGCTCCAAACTTGTTGGTAATTACAGTTTTCCTGATTTGATTCTTTCTGATGAAAGACCAAATGTTACAAAATCTTTGCCTGTGTTTTAAAAAGATGAATAAATATTGCTTGCTGTTAGATTATTACTTTTACGGCCTGCATTTCTTATGTAAGGAAATCAATACACTCACAAAATTAAAGACATCAAACTGAATAACATCGTATTGCTTCCACATGAGACATGGCCACTTCTTTCTCAACTGAGAACAGCATATATAGTCCCTAATTATGTCTGAGAGGCAGAAACTGACAAGTACAAGGCTCGGGGTTTCCAGACAAACCCAAACGAGGCCAAACTCTATTTGTCACATTAAAGTAATGCAGATCAGCATGAGGAACACTGTATGTACCTTGTGAGTGGTGAAGAAGAACTTCTGAGATATGGAAAAAGTCCTGGATCATTCCACATGGAGAATACAGTGACAGTTAGGAAAATGCATGCTGTGAAATCAAAGCCACTGTGTTACTGTAAACGTGCAATCTGAACATCCATAAATCCATGGACTCTGATGGGATGCAACTGTAGGTGCTGAGGGAGCTGGCAGAAGTCATTGCTAGGCCACTCTCCATCATCTTTGGTAAGTTGTGGGGAACCGGAGGGGTGCCTGAAGACTGAAGGAAAGCAAATATCACTGCAATCTTAAAAAAGGGCAAGAAGGAGGACTCAGGTAACTACAGACAGGTCAGCTTCACCTCCATCCTTGGAAAGGTGATGGAACAACTTATCAGTACCATCTTCAGTCATATCAAGGATAAGAGGATCATTAGGAGCAGTCAACATGGTTTTGACAAGAGGAAGTCATGTTTGACCAACCTGACAGCCTTTTATGAAGACATAACAAGGTGGATGGATGGTGGCCATGCAGTGGACATGGATTTCAGTGAAGCATTTGACACCATCTCCCACAGCATCCTTATTGCTAAACTGAGGAAGCGCGGTCTGGATGATCAGATAGTGAGGTGGATTGTGAAGTGTCTGAAAGATGTCAGAGAGCTGTGGTCAATGAGGCAGAGTCTAGTTGGAGGCCTGTGTCAAGTGGAGTCCCTCAGGGGTCAGTGCTGGGGCCGTTGCTGTTCAATATATTCATCAATGACCTGGATGAGGGATTAGAGAGCAGTGTCAGCAAGTTTGCTGATGACACAAAACTGGGAGGAGTGGCTGACACACCAGAAGGCTGTGCTGCCATTCAGAGAGACCTAGACAGGCTGGAGAGCTGGGTGGGGAGATATTTTATGAAATACAACAAGGGTAAGTGTAGAGTCTTGTGCCTGGGAAAGAATAACCCCATGTGCCAGTACAAGTTGGGGACTGACGTGTTGTAACAGCAGCACAGGGAAAAGTGGCCTGGAGGTCTTGGTGGCCAGCAGGATGCCCATGAGCCAGCA
>NW_009706385.1:18207-20712 GCF_000703405.1 Apaloderma vittatum | reverse complement strand
AGTGCGAGGGTGGCAAGACTTTGGAATAAATTGCCCAGAGATGCTGTGGCTGCCCCCTCCCTGGAGGTGTTCAAGGCCAGGTTGGACAGAGTCTTGAGTAGCCTCATCTAGTTGAGAGGCATCCCTGCCCATGACAGGAGGTTGGATTAGACGATCTCTAAGGTCCCTTCCAGCCTAGGCCATTCTATGATTCTATGATTTTCAAGAAAAAAAAGAAGAAACCCACTAAGCCTTACTGTCCCTGTCCTTCCTCCCCCACTATGTGCGGTCACTCTAGCATCGTCCAATTAGCGCTAATTGACACGTTCAGCAGTGGGAGCCAATGATGTCCAATTCTGTCTACATTTCTGGAGAAGGTCACTCCTGGTCCCAGGCTGAGAGGGAGGTGTGGAGGGACGCATTTGCACGGGCATGGGGAAATATGAAGGGGAGAGGGACCAGGAGAACTCCAGGTCTTTCAGCAGAGAGGCATCTCCATCCTTCTCATTACCTGTCACCGGACCTTTTAATTACCTTTCCTCTCTGTCTCTGACAATCAGAATTGCAGCTCCCCCAGGACTCGTGTGCTGGAGGTGGGCAATGGCATTATTAAAGTCTGCCTTGAACCAAATGTCAGGCACCGGAGCTGTCACATCCCCAACATTTGTGCACTCTGCATCAAATCCTCACCATGCGCCGCTCCCAGTACTGACCTCCCAGGGAGACCTTCCCATCTAGGGCCAGGTGTGACATATATCATCCCGTGCTGGCTGGGAGAAGACGGGAAAAGAAAACAAGAGGCCGAGGACTTCATCAGAAATATGTGGATGCAGCAAATTCTGCACGTGAGCCCATCCTCCAGCTGCTGGCGCTCACCCGAGCTCCCCAGCATCACGCCGGCATCACGCAGCAGTGAGACTTTGCAGGAGTTATAATTCTGCATTACTGCCTGACCACCTCAGCATCCTCGCTCCTTTCCATGCCTTTTTACATCTGGATCACTGAAATTGCTCTGGTGAAGTCAGAGAAGTGAAAGCTGCATATCTGAGTCTCAATAACATGAGCCTACTTCTCAAACGGTGCAGGATCAGACCTGGAATTCCTCCAAAGTCCTTCTCTCCTGACAAACAAAATACAGGACATCTGCTGGCTTTTTGTTTGGTTTTGGCTTTGTTTTTTTGGTTCAAGAGTAAATTAAAATATTCAGAAATTTCTTTGCACTCCTTAAGAAAGAGTTTAGGTGTTTGATAGAGCTTTAATTTGTAGTTATTTGAGTGGGCATGTTTTTTTTTAACAAAAGTATGAGGCAAAATGAGACATAAAACAGGAAGATGAGGTGGAAATTGAAAGGGAGAAGAGAGAAAACTCCACCAGGATGAGAAAGGAAAAGAACGAAGGCAGGATTAGAGGGAGAGGATGAAGTGTGAAGCAGAGACAAAACATGGGATCATATAGCATCTGTAGGGACCATCCTGGAGGGGTGAGGTGGTCAGGTGGGAAGTAAAGGATACTCTCTCAAAGGGAAGAATGGGAATTTGATTTTTTTCCCCTTTGTTTTCCAGCGCTGTGTTTGCAGGCATCCTTCCCTGCATGCTGTGCTGAGGAGATCATGAGGTGCCACGTCATGCTCCCGTGCACCACAGCTCATGTTGGTTTTTGTGCTCCGTGCTTCAGGAGGGCATTTGCTGTGTCATCCCAACCCAAAGTTGTCAAGGATGAGCATGGTAAAAGTCCATAGAAAGTCACTGAGCAGTAATGCAGGGAAGATGACTCCGTTATTAGTGTCTATACACAGTATAGACATATATTCCTATATTAGTGTCTATACATACAGTATGATGGAGAGGCCATAAGCTGGAGGAGGAGGTTCCCAATGTCCTTTGAGGAGCTACCACATGGGAGGACAAAATCCTGGGCTCTGCAGGCAGCCTCTGTGTTTGCATGGTCAGAGTCAGTACCAGAACAAGCAGATACTATTCAATGGCATCTCCAGCACGGATGCAAGGACAAGCCCTCCTGGGAGGAATCAACAAAGAGAGAGGTGGCTGATGAGGATTTAATCCCTGAATCTGGAATAAAAACTTGTCAGCAAGGCAAGCTGTGAAGTGACTAATCTGATCAAGAGCTGTTCTAAAATAACAGCCTGTGAACACGCTTTTAATTCTCTACTACATGTAACTCACCCAAATACTGCTCTACATACCCCCAAACAGCTTCTCTTTCCAGCCCTGAAGCAATACTGATGTGTCTGGAGGAAAAGTGCGACAGTGATAATGATATGAGGGAGTCTGGGGGAGCTTTTAATAAAACTCAGTCACAGGCACAAATTGCACCTTTCATATTGGCTTTGGAGACAGAATCATTTTCATCTGGGGACAGGTGCTTTTGGGGCTGTCTTTATTTAAACAAATCTGCCTGTTTCCCTGAGATGGCAGATTGCAATTACAGCACAGCTAGCTGGTCAGGACAGGCAGGGCTGGGTGTCCAAATTTTCATCCTCCAGCCCAGCCAGGAAGGCAAGTGTCT
>NW_009706385.1:0-18164 GCF_000703405.1 Apaloderma vittatum | reverse complement strand
GAGAGGCAACACACAGCAGCGAGACTAATGAGTCTGCTGCTCGACTCTTGGCTTATTTAAATTCAGTTTGGACTTAGGGAACTCTTCCTGCAATTTTATTTTATTTTTTTTTTCACTAACTTTCCTGTGTGGTTGAAGGACGTTTGTACTGAAGGTAATTGGGTGGATTTAAAGCCCCACACTGGCCTGTTTGAGATGCTCAGGAAGGAATTTTTCCCCAAAAAAAGCAAATTGTCTCTGGGTCAGATCCTCGGCTGCTGCAAAGTGACAGACATCCAGTGACCTCTGCTAAGGACTGGGAGTAGTGAGCTTTAAAATGCTGTGTTTGTCTCCCCATTGTTATTAATTTGTTAAAGGCTGAAATCTTCAAAGGGAGCCAAAGGAACACAGGAGCCCGGAATTCATGGAAATACAGCCAGATTTATATAAATTTCTCCAGGGTACTTAATTCCCACAGTGCTCTTTGAACAATCCTGGCCTTCAGGCTGGTGATGTGATCAGCACTGTAACACGCAAACAAGACAGTTCCATCTGTGCCTTCTGCATCATGCTCCTTACTGAGGTGGTGGCTGCACCCAAGAAGACGGACAGCATAAATCAAGGAGACCCAGACAAGTCCTCTTTGGAAGTTCAGAAATGCCCTGTCCTCATCCCAACCTGGTGGGACTCATGACTAGGATGGGGGCTTTATGGGATCCGTCATGGCCTGGCACAAGTTTCATTCTCACCTCGGAGTAGGATTATCCCAGCGTTTTCCTCCAAAGTAAAAGATGAAGTAAGTGAGTCCCCATCCCTGAAGGTATTTAAGAGTTGTGTAGACATAGTGCTTAGGGGTGTGGTTTAGTCAAGGACTTGTCAGTGTTGGATTAATGGTTGGACTTGATGATCTTAAAGGTCTTTTCTGATCTAGGTGATTCTGTAATTCTGTGCCATTCTAATGGATCTGCTGGGGTGGGTCCAGAGGAGAGCCACGAAGATGATGAGAGGGCTGGACAATCTCTGCTATGAGGACAGGTTGAGGGAGCTGGGGTTATTCAGCTTGGAGAAGGCTCCAGGGTGATCTAATAGTGGCCTTCCAGTGCATGGAATAGGCTACAGGGAAGCTAGAGAAGGGCTTTTTACATGGATCTGTAGTGACAGGACAAGGGTCAATGGTCTGAAACTGCAAGAGGGTAGATTTAGGTCAGATATAAGGAAGAAATTCTTCACCATGAGAGTGATGAAGCCCTGGCACAGGTTGCCCAAGGAGGTTGTGGATGCCCCATCCCTGGAAGTGTTCAAGGCCAGGTTGGACAGGGCTTGGAGCTACGTGGGCTGGTGGGAGAGAGGTGTCCCTGCCCACAGCAGGGGGGTTGGAACAAGAAGATCTTCAAGGTCCCTTCCAACCTCAACCATTCTATGATTTTATGATTCTATGTCCATGCTCTAACACAGAAAGTGAAAGATCATCCTTATTGTTAGGTCAACCTATCTCCAAGTTAAATCATTCATAGTAAGACAATGGCAGAGCCATCTTTAAATCCCATTGAACGAGGGCCACCTAATAAGGGTTCTTCAGAAGGATGGAGACAGCCACCTCTTCAGAGGAAGGCAATTCTGAAGACAAGGACCAACAGCCTTGTTCCACAGCGCGTCCCATTCTTGTCCTACAGACCTACGTAATGATCCCCATTGCTAGGTATGTCAGCCTCCCACTCCAGGCATGGTTCAGGGTCTCATGCAGATCAGGGATGGTTTCCACCAGGCAATGGAGACAAAGCTGCTCTAGTCTGAGGGGAAGGGGCAATCTTATCTACATGGATAAAAGCTGGATTGAGGGAGACATGGCCAGAGCTCTGAAGTTTGCAAGTCCAGCATGTCTTATGCCTCTGAGGTGGGACTTGACCCCTCTTCAGATGAGGAGCACAAAGTAAAGCCCTTGCTCACGTGACTCTGCTTACCATATTTCAAGATCCCTTTAATTGGGAGTCAAAAGTATCTGCCAGCAGATTTGGTTTGACTTGCTTAAGGCATAACCAAGGTCAGCAGCCATCAAATTCATTGTCCTTGGATGCAAATGTACCTCTGGGATTTCCTGGCACACAAGTGAGGGGAAGGCATGAGCTGTGGGGACTCAAGCAGGACTCCTTGAACACTTGATGAAATCCCTGTGATAAGGGATGGCCAGACCAAGACCTTTCCAAGCATGAACAAAGAGCTGGGATCACATGGACTCTGAGCAGCAGAGGACAGACCCGCATCCTGCTGCCTGCCAGAAGAGGCTGGAAGTCAACGGGCATCCTGCTCTCCTGCTTGTTAAGTGATCATCCTGTTCTAAAAAGCAAAGGGGATTGATTTGCTGAAGTGTCCCTTTGCTTGTGCAGCTTGCAGCTCCTGCTCTATGGTACAGAAATTTCGTCTGAGACACGAAAGAATGTCAGCTTAGGCCAAAAAAGAAGAAAAAAAAGAAAAGAAAGAAAACAGAAAACCATCCTGTAAACTTAAGCAGAGAAATTAGCATGATTCTGGAGCTTAGCAACAAGAAACATTTCAGGAACAATTGTTTTAGTCTAGTTTCAAGGACCAAGCTGCATCTTGATCTTGGATCCACAATACCCTGAGATTAAAAAACTCAACAACTAGATTGCCAATATGTTGTGTCCTTCATACACAACAGGTGTAAGACAAAAAAAGAAGGAAGTAAAGCAAACCTGGACCTAACAGCACTCAGAACTAATACTGGCAGACCCAGAGATGAGTGCCAGCAGAAAATGGGAAGGCTTGCTTGGATTATTCCCCATTGAAATTCTGTTAAAATCAATTTCCTCATCAATTTTTCTTAGTTTTGAATCATTGTGATTCCCAATGAGATGTAAAAGCTGCTTTTGGCCATTTGGGGGTCACTGAACGTGTAAGATCTGTGCAGTTTTAAAGCATTACAATTGGAAAATGCACACAGTCAATTTTTTTTTGCATGGTAATTTCACTGAAGTGGTCCAATATCGTGAGCAACCCACACAGAATAAATATCAAAATGTTTGCAATACCACACAAGAAACATGGAAAAACTAGCCAGCTTTGCAATGCTCCAAGCCCGTTTCCACCTGGGTAAATCAGAGGAGGGAAGCTTTTGCTCCTGAGAGTTTGCACTTGTTTTTTCGTCAAAATCTCCTTCACAAGTGAGTAAAGGTGCAAAATTCTCTCTCAAAAGAAAATGTGTGATTATATTCACTCACAAAGTAAATCTGCAGCGTTGGGGTCCTCATTCCCACTTCTTTGCATGTTTCCAGCCATCCTGATTTTGCTAGCTAAAAAGGAAGGCAACCCCAGCCAGCTTCTCCCACCAAACTACTGTTCTGCCAAATTCATCCTCAGCTCCCTCCTCCCAGAAGCCAATGGACCTGCAAAGACTTTGTGTTTTGGCTCAACGTATCTCCAACAGAGCAAGTAAAGCAGGCAAAGACTCCTCCACCTTCTAGTTATTGTTGTGACTTGGGTCGGAGAAGCAAAATGAGCCCCATGGGAAAGCACTAAGCCCCTGCAGATTGGTTTGACTTCGGTTTGATCCTGTTGCAGTCACCTCATCTTTCAGAGAGCCACCCCACTGAGAAGGTTGGACTCTTGGATCTCTCACGCCCACGAGGCTGCAAGATGCAATTGGTGAGATTTTTGTTCATGCAACATTTTTTTAATTCACCGTAGGGTTATAGGTTCATTCGTACTGAAAAGGACTTAAAGACTTTTCCAGTCTTGCCAAAGCAGGGTCAGCTACAAGATGAGACCAGGTTAGTCAGGGCTTCGTTGAGCGTGGTCTTGAAAACCTTCAAGAATGGAGACTGTGTTGGTGTCTCAGCCCTTTCCAGTCCTGGAAGATGATTTCCTTGCTGTTAGCTTCACAGGCACATTGTGTGTGGAGATGTCATTTCAAGGCATCTGTCCTAGGGAATGGTTGTCTGTTATCTGCCACCTGTGAAAAAAAATGCAGAAATCCTCAAATGATCAGACTGGGGCTCTGATTACAGGTCCATAGAGTAACGTAATGCTGCATTTCTGCCCTCATGTGTCTGTCTGGAAAAGTCTCTGCTGCTACAAAAAAATGTTATCTTCACCAAAGTCCACAGTAAAAAAAAAAGACCCCAAAACCTTGGATCACAGGCATGGAAGAACCGTCCTGCAGCTTAGCCCGTTACCCTGCTTCTAAAAGCAGTCACAGCAGAATTTCTGAGAAGAACGTGAAGAGGAGCACATACGTGATGCCACCATATAATGCTCCCCCAATCTACTGTAAATCATGGTTCTGTGTAATTAATAAAACTCACTGGTTTTCCCACCATGAATTCATTTAATTAATTGACTCGCAAGTTTTCAGTGTGCTCCACACACCTCAGCAAGGACACCAACTGCTAACGATGCCTGTGAGGAAGCACCTCCTTGTCCTCCTTCCAGTCCTGCCTCCTGCTGCTTTCCTTCCGTGTCCCAGCACCCCTGAAGCGTGGAGAAGCAGCCCAGCACCCAGGGCTGGATCCTGCTGTGAATGGTGTCTGGATGAAGAAAGGTGCTGCTCTTCCCTGCTCCAAAGCAAGTGTGGGCAGTGGAGGGTGTTATTGCTAATGACCTCTGCTGTTGGCCAACTGCCAAGGGCATTTCAGCTCCAGAGACAGGGGGAAATATATTTGCGTGCTAGTGAGTCCCTTCAATGCTACCATTCTTATAATCTGAAGCATTACCCCAGGAGTGAGAGTGAAGGCTCGGATTGCACAAAGAGAACATTTACCCATCTGTGTCTCACCTTCTTTGTTTCTAAGCTGGGATTAGTTTGCTTCAAAGAACTCAGGGCACACAATGTGGCTTCTGTAACACCTTTATCTTCCAGTGTAAACCCCATGTTTTATAGAAAACGTGTAACTGGGTGAAACTCACCATCAGAAAAAAACTAAACATTTCTGCTGGCAAATGAAACACTTCTCCAAGTCCTCTCTAGGTGTAAAGGGACATCAGAGCTGTGGTTTAAAGCTCAGAGAGTAAGAAGCTCCTTCTGCCATCTGATGGTGAATGGAGGGAAGGAGTCACAGCGTTACATGTGCTCAGTGCCTAGCCAGAAGCTGCGAGCACTAAACCTTCCAGACAGGGGATTGATTTTTGCCCTTCAGCTGTTGGCAAGGACTGAAAAACAGGGCCACAGAAGGAGCTTCATCTTCAGATATCCATCCTTGACCTCCTCCAGAGACACTTGCAGTAGTCACCACAACAGAATCCAAACTGAGAGCACTTCATGGCGTGCAAGTCGAAACACTTCGGAGGAAAAGATGCCAGCTGTGTTTGGAGTTGTGGGAGAGAGAGGTGGGAGGGACCCTTTGCAGGTCCTCCACGTGGCTGGAAGTTTCTCAGGGATATTCTTCTTTCACTGAGAAGACTATGTGTAGCGGACTGATTTGTGGATTTTGCCTTAAACACTTCTTGCCATTTTTTACAACCCCTCCAGCAAAACAAGACCAGTTTCCAGCCCTATGTGGCAAACTGATGGAATGTTGTAGAAGGGCGATCTGATAAGGCTATAAATGCCTCAGACAGCCCTGGCGCTGAATATGTGTCGGGATTAGGAAATCTTGCGGAGGCAGGATGGCCTTGTCTCTAGCATATCTTTCAAAGAGATGGGGTATTCGCACACGTTAATGAGAATTACTGGAAACAATGAAGTGCCTTGATCCCCTATCTGACATTCTGCATGTCTGCACGTAGAAAATTGTGTATAAATTGAGGCAAGGTAAAGCAAAGAAGGCAGAAAGAAGAAAAAGAAGAAAGGAAGAAAGAAGACAACGACGGATGCATCCTGAACTCTGCTTTGGCTGGACCAATGCAGGAACCTGGACCGGTGATATCTCTCTCTCTCTCTCTCCCTCTCCCCCTCCCACCCTTTCTTTCCCTTTTCCTTGCTAAGTAATGCAAGGTCTATCATACTGTTTATTTAGTTTTATGCCTAAATTTCTTTATTGTGATGGTTAAGTGTAATATTGTCTGTCTTAATATTGTGTTTAGATGTCCTTTATTACTGTTGTTATTAAGTTGTTGTAGTGCATTGCTTATTTGGCCCTTTTCCTGGATTTTTGTTATATTGTCTCCCCTATTGTGCTTTTAAATTAGAATCACAGAATCACAGAATGGCCTAGGCTGGAAGGGACCTTAGAGATCATCTAGTCCAACCTCCCTGTCATGGGCAGGGACATCTCTCCACTAGATCAGGCTACTCAAGGCTCTGTCCAACCTGGCCTTGAACACCTCCAGGGAGGGGGCAGCCACAACATCTCTGGGCAATTTATTCCAAAGTCTTGCCGCCAATTGTCATGAGTCCAATATATACGTTGTGACAAATTAATAAATATTTGTGTTTGGGCCTTGAGACTTGTCTCACCATTTGTCCACGCCGTTGGTGTATTACGAATCTGAATGTCACTTGTCCCTCTCTCCTGGGTGGGACGTGACACTGTGAGAAGCTACTTCTATTGTAGGGATATTCCTATCTAACCAGCCCATAAACTGAAGTGATCCATAGCAAAGGGAAACAGCTCCAATTTTAGGGAAAGGAAGGTTTTGGAATTGACCTGGGAACAGCATTGCTGGGGCACACTTCCTTCTGGCCCTTGGAGACTCTGTTCTCTCCCACAACTGCCCCATAGTCTGTCATTGCTGTGCTACCCCTGCTCTTCCATCTGTCCCAAGCACATGGTTAACGGTCTCTTTCCTTCATCTTTCCGACTCCTTACCTGCACCCAGCATCCTGCAAAAATTTACAGATGACACCAGGTTGGGCAGTAGTGCTGATCTGCCGAAGGGTAGGAAGTCTACAGAGGAATCTGGACAGGCTGGATTGATGGACCAACGACAGTGCATAAAGTTTGACAAGGCCAAGTGTCACAACAACCCCCGGCAGTCCTAGAGGCTCGGGGAGGAGTAGCTGGAGAGCTGTCCGGCAGAAAAGGACCTGAGGGTGTCGATCAGCAGCAGCTGAACATGAGCCAGCAGCGTGCTCAGGTGGCCAGGAAAGCTCATGTCACCCTGTCCTGGATCAGGAATAGTGTGCCCAGCAGGACCATCCCTGGAGAGAAAATTAGGTCAAAGGTACTTAAGGACATGGTTTATTGGTAGACTTGGCAGTACTGGGTTGACAGTTGGACTTGATGATCTTAAAAGTCTTTTCCAATCTAAATGATTCTACAATTCTAAAAGCCAAGCGTGGTGGTACGTGCTCTCCCTGGCATGCTGTGACCCTGTTTATTGAAAGTCCAAGTTCCTGCAGCTCTGTCAGGTCCTAGGGGGCCACTGACAAGGCAGTGAGGTCTCTGTGACTGTAGTTAGAGGGTAGCTAGTGACAATGTAAGTCCTGAAGCTGCAGAGTGAAAGGTAAATCATGCCTCTCATCAGTGGGGTTGACTTGATGGAGGTCTGGGAGGGAAACAAGCCCCAGCCTGCACCAGAATGGTAGTCTTTCAAACTGATAACAAGGGCTTGATTTTACAGAGGGTGACATTCCTCAGATTTTTCCTCCTGATTAATGCTTTCCTTGTATGTCCTTGCCACACCATGAACTCCTTGGCTGAGCAGTAACCCTCTGTGTGCCGCAGAGCGCATCCAGCAAAAGACATTAAGGTCTCAAAAGCAGACCCATCAGAGTGTCCCAGTTGTGGGATGGTGTTTGAGGAAGGGCCACCAAAGGAGCAGCCCAAGTCACTGGCAGAGAGGATCTAGACAGAGCCCAGAAAGTCTGTGAAGACATTCAGCACGGAAACAGAGACAAATAGCCAAGGTCCATTCTCCTTTGCAGCCTGCTGTGGTTTGGGGTCATGCTGCAGAGTCCATGCCTCCACGGAAGCCTTGGGGAGAGCACGCAACTGTGTTATCACTGCTTGACCGCCCAGTGCAAACTCAGGTTTATTTCAAAAGCTGACTCATGAAGTAGGATGGTATGAAAAGGGCAGCATCCCTTACTCACAAACGAGATGCAGTTGTGTGGGAGGAACAGGAGAGGCTTGGGTTCCTAATGTTCGTCTGTAGATCTGAAACAAAAGCAGTAAACTTCAACTCAAGATTAGGATGGAGAGGATTATTCCATGTTTTACTTGCTGATCAGTGAAACAACTGGAGCTGGTATCACTGGAGCAGAGTTGTTAGCAAAATGAGAGTTAATATGCTTACTAGTTGTCCTTACATGTCTTTATGTTCACAGAATGTGATGGTGGAAGCACCATTACTCATATGAGGCCTGAGTTCTTCATGAATGCCAGACCTTCACAAGTGATGAGGTATGAGCTGCTTTTTCCAGAGTAGGGGACAAAACCTGAATGTGTCATCACAGAATTGAGTGGCAATGGGCAATGGGCAATGGGCAATGGGCAATGGGCTTTCATGTTCCTGTGTCCAGCTGCAAGATGTGTAGCTGCACCCAAAAAACCCAGACATCTCTTTCAAATCACTTTTGGTGCCCTCCTCTGGGTAGTGAACAGGACCCTCAGCATTTCTGACAGGTTCATATTCGTCAGTTCTCAGCTCAGCTCATTTCTTCCCCTTGCCTCCCCATCATCTTTGGCTTTAAGGACACATCCCTTCCTCCACACTGAGCTCACGGCAGCAGCTTCAGTGCTTCTGTTCCCTGCAAAACTGCACAAAAAAGGAAGCCAAGAAGCCAATGCTAATTGTAAGAGTAATTAAAAGCCAAGTGTGAATACTCAGTCAAGGGTCAGCTTGGGTGAAGTCCCAGGCACGGCAGCAGAGCGGCTGTTTCAGGAATGAGAATGTGCCTCACGCCTGAGCTCTCGGCACTGCAGAGCTAATTGCCTCTGGAGCAGTGCTGAGCTGGGAGGGTTGCCCAGCTCTCGAGACCTGAGCCAGGCTTTTCACCTGGAGCCATGAGGTAGCAACAGCTTGTCCACATCTTGAAGGCAGAGACTGCGTGGCAGGGGCTCGGGGATCAAGAGGCAGTCAAAACTTCCTTCCTGAGATATTTCTGTCCTTGGGAAGCTGTGTTGACAAGAGGGATGGATGATCCAGTGTGAGGTTGGTCGACAGAGATTGCACTTTTCTTCTGCTGGGAAATGTGTGATGGGCACAACTGCACGGTACAGGTTTGGGGAACCTGGGCCTGATCATTCTACTGCAGGGTGCAAATCAGGAGTAGCTTCACAGATGTCAGGAAGGTATTGCGTAGATTTTTTGGAAGCTCCCAAGGGGTAAGGGTACTTTAATTATTCCTATTTCATTAGTCTTATTTTTATTTTATTAATCTTAGTATATATTTTATCAGGGTTGTCACCTGGAGGTTATTTTCCAGGATCCCAGTTATTCTGGAGTTCAGTGCTTTGAGACACCCTGAATACTGGTCTCAGCTCACTCTTCCTTTGCCCTTTTCTTTCCCCCTTTCTTGCCTTTCTCTTTACTGCCGGACCTTTTCAAAATGTCTGAATCCACCTATGTGAAACTGCTGTGAGATCAGAACTTGGTGCAGTGGAATTTAATTGCCTTTTAGCTATCCTTCCTCTCGGTGTTATGCACCAGGGGCATCTTCTCTTCGAAACCTCCCAGACATGCTCTCCCACTGACTTTCTCTGGAGCAGTGTTTACCTCACTCTTCCTAAATAGCAGATCCAAGCTGTCCAGTCACAAGCTAATCAAACACCCTTCTGAGTAGCTTTACTAGTTTGCAACAATGCGTCTCAATGGATGTTTTTAAAAATATTCCCGCAGGAGGCTTTCCTCTCCTCCATCCCACTGTGGTGGTATTGTCCATGTGCCTCTGTAGCCCATTGTACAGCAACAAAAATGGCTCTGCTCTTTCTCTTATTTAGATGAACAAGGATTTACCAAAAATGCTCATTTTCTAAAAGGCCACAGGAGAAGTGTTTCAATAAGATGGAATTACAATAACACGGTAAGAAAACTTTACATCGCTCGGGGCTACCGATGGGATCAGTCTCAACAGAAGCAGACATTCAGAGGAATATTTTCTTCAGTTGCCAGCACTGGGTCATGGGAAGAGATGTGGTCCTGAGTTCTGGAGGTAATTGTAACTCCTGGGGCTCTTTTGGAAGAGGTAGAGGATTTGTCTGCATTTCTTCTGCCAGTTTTGAATAAAATGGTCGCAGTTTGTCTCCCATGTAGGACAGCCTTCCTAATAACTTCAGAGCACCTGTCCCGAAGTCAACATGTGTACATTTATGTTATAATATGGTGTAAAAAATGCACATTTCCAAGTTTTCATATAGTTTCCACAGAAGAAAGCAAGATGTAGTTCCTCTCTATTAAAGAAAGTGCAAAAATATGTGGTTTAGTAATAAAAGTCTCTGCTTACAGCTCCGGCCAATAGCTACACACAAACTAGTTGGGAAAGTGTAATGGGTGTCAAAGATTTCAAGGGTCTGTAAGGGGAGCAAGATGATTTCATGAACCAAGATGAGATGGACCCAACTAGCAAAGTCAAGGTAGCCACCATTAGAAAATCAAGTTCTCTCTGCATGTAACCAAGTTATTTCCTGCCAGTCAAACAAGAAAGAGAAGTATCTCAGATATTGTCTTAATGGTTAATACAGCGTTATCCAAGTCATTTTGGGTTATCAAATGCTGGATATAGACAACGCCACAGGCTATTGTAAATCTGCATAATTGGTACTTAACCAGTAATAGTGGAATCAGTTACAGACGTAATTAAGAGTGTGAAATTTCAGTGTTTATTACATCAGTGTAATGAGGATGGATCCTCTCTCAGTTTAAGGTGGAGTAACTCTGCCATCAGCCACCACCAGAAAGTCTCCAATCTGCACAGAGTGGCACAGCTTCTCGAGTGGTGATAGCAGCTCCACTGTGGTGAGACACTGACTTGCCACCAATTGAGCATCACGCCTTCCTTTGCTTACTCCTGCTAGGGCACAGCAGAGCTCAGAAAAGCCATGTAGGAGCAAAGGAAACATCTTTTCTCTTGTTCTCGTACTCCTGAGCCTCTTCCAGGAAAAGACCAAGCAGTAGACGATAACAGCTCTTTGGGCTGACCTGGGGAGGGCAGGCCTGTGATTGAGATATAGGTCCCTGGGGACAGCAACAGTTGAAGTCTTTCCAATTAGCACTTTGGATTGGAGTCAAGAGCTGTCAGGGCTTTAATTTACTAACCTGTGTCCTTCTCCCTATATATCCATGTGACAGCTCATTCGTTTAGGGTTGATAGAGTGCATGGCTGGCCTCTAACTGTTCTCCCATCCATCTCCTTCCCCAATTTGCTTCCTCAAGAACGTTTTCCAAAGGGGAATTTCCATGGCTCGTGGACATGCAATTTGTGCTGAACAGTTGTTCTTGCTGAAAAACAAAAGTTCAAGTCTCTCTGAGTTGTTTTTATGTCCTGAAGTGGGGATATTGGTTGGTGTCAATCACCACAGAGAGAAGAAAACGTTTTTCTGAACTGTGTGTTAAGCCAGCTTTTATTGAGCTTGTTGGACACCAGCAGAACACACGAACTCTGCTGATCCAAGGTCAAAATAAGGTATAACAAAATTGCATCCTGCACAAAGTGTTCCCTGAGAGACCCTGATGCTTTGGCCCAGAGGAAAGACTTCCCTGGAAGACAAGTGTGTTGCCTGTTCACCATCCACATATTTTAAGGTATACTCTTACCTGCTTCCTATTAGCCAGCATCTACCAAGATCAACATTGCATTGCTTTCAGGATGGACACTGTTCTTTCTTTTTTTTTTATTTTTAGCATGTATTAAATAAATGCCATCAACTCCTGAGCCTGGCATGAGCAGTAAATATGGCCCAAGGTTCCAGAATACACCCAAGTACGAGTGTCCCCAATAATTTCCTGACATACTTTGGCAACTGGAGGTGAGCAACCAAAACCACAGAGCCATTAGCAGATATGCCATAGAAAGCCTTTGTTTTATCCTGGCATTTCCTTCCATGTACAATCCACCCCACTAAACCTCACGTTTTCCTGCCCAGAATTATCACTATGTCTTTCTCCTTAGAATGCAGTAAATTTCGTAGTGATACTAGGCAAGAAGCCAGCTGACAGGGTCTTCATCCAGAAAGGACCTTTACTACTGTTTGTTCTTAAAGCACATGAAGCCATGCTAGAAGGCCTCATCTGACCTAGAATCCATCTCAGAAACTCTGGTTCTGCTTGAATCTCCCCTAGTATTAAGGGGAGATATCCTCAGTCTATGTGCCAGCTCTTCACAGAATCACAGAATCACAGATTGTTCGGGGTTGAAAGCGACCTCGAAAGATCACCCAGTCCAACTCCCCTGTCAGAGGGGGATCACTTCAAGTAGGTCGCATAGGAACATGTCCAGGCAGGTTTTGAATGTCTCCAGAGAAGGAGACTCCACAGCCTCTCTGGGCAGCCTATGCCAGGGCTCACAGTGAAAACGTTTTTTCTAATGTTTATGTGGAACCTCTTATGTTCCAGCCTGCACCTGTCGCCCCTTGTCCTGTCATTGGGCGCCACTGAAAAGAGCCTGGCTCCGTCCTCCTGACACTCTCCCTTGACGTATTTATAAACATTTATGAGGTCACGCCTCAGCCTCCTCTTCCCCAAGCTAAAGAGCCCCAGTTCCTTCAGCCTTTCCTCATCAGGGAGACGTTCCACTCGCTTCAGCATCTTTGTGGCGCCGCCTCTCTGGAGCTGAGGCGCCCAGAACTGGACACAAGATTCCGATGTGGCCTCACCAGGGCAGAGCAGAGGGGCAGGAGAACCTCTCTCCACCTACCAGCTTCTCCCCTTCTAACCCAGCCCAGGAAGCCACTTGGCCTTCACTGCTGGCTCATGGCCATCCTGCTGCCCACCAGCACCCCCAGGTCCCTTTCTCCTACACTGCTCCCCAGCAGGTCAGTCCCCAACTGACCTGATACCTGGGATTGTTCTTTCCCAGGTGCAAGAGAGTTGCCTGCAGTGGGGTTTCTCTGACCAATGGCAATGCAAGGTAGAGTCTCCACTGGAGCCAGTGCCCTTAGGCCTCTTCGTAGCCAAAGGGGCTGAGCAGCATGCAAGCCACTTGGTTTATTTTAGAAATTTATTTAGGAGGCTATGAGTTCTTCCTAGAAATACCGATTTTGTCTTAGAAAAGGAAGTTGGGCAGCTAATGCAGATGGAGATGTCTACACTGGTTTAAAGTCTTAGAGATTTAAAGTTTAAAGCCTTCAAATGATGCGAATCCAAATGACCATAATTAGAGTGTAAATAGGAAGGAAAGACATGCCAGCATCGCTACGATGCTCGTAGAATAAGGAACAAGAATAAAAATACAGAGCCAAGACCACATGTTCTGCTATTAAACAGGCATGATAAGTCAGCTTCCCAGCTGGTGGCAACCTGCTGCCTCTTTTAACTCCAAACTCCTTGACCAATGAACCTGAGTACCACAAGGAAGCTGGGGGGGTAAGGACAAGAGCAATGGGAAGATGAGTCTGAAGATCAGTGTAAGATCCCACAGTTTCTCCACATTGGTGAGATTTCAAGGGCATGGAGACACCTGTGCTTCGGCAGAGACTGACAGGAAGCAAATCCCTCGTGGTTCTTTGTGCCTTTGAATCTTTCCCATTCATCTGTATTACAATAAAAACTGCTGTAAATGGTGAGCTGGGAGGGGGAGCGGGGATCAGAAAGCAGCGAGCAAGATCAGTCTTGTTAGTTGTTAGACTGACAAGAATAATGGAAAAGAGGAGGAGAGGGCACGAGAGAATGCGAAAGCATTAGGCAGAAATTCTGCGAAGCTTATGCAACCTAAAACACAACATGATTTGCTCACAGTGCCGTTTAACCTCACGCCCCTGTGACTAATGAATTTTCAGTGCTGGGGGATAGATAAAAACCAAATCACAACAACAACAACAGCAAAAAAAAGCCACAGCAGCCCACAATTAGCTGGAAAGCAGTAAAAGGATGGTGTTTTCCCCAGTCTACTTTGCAAAGCTTTTTCAGCAGTGTATCTTAGGGGGCATCAGTGGGAGATGGACAGGCTCAGCACTGGACTTTAATTCTCAGGCACTCTCTGACTGATAAAGATTTTAATTGGAGTGTTTATGTTTCCAGTCCTCCAGCAACACGGATCTGCTCTGATAATGTGTTTTAAGGGACCAGAGGTAACATTGGGAAGATAAATGTGGTGTCAGCTGCCCACTGGGTTACACAGATATTATGGCCCACTGAGGATTCATTATCCACTGTATTTTGAGGGATTTTAATGAGTTTTCCAGGCGTCCACCTCTGGTTTTACAGAACTTTGCCTCTTCCCTCTGTTTTTAGACACCAGACTTGATTACTACCCGATGTAAATTAAGCCATTTTCCTTGACTGGCTTAGGTGGGCTATAGAGCAACATCCCAAACAGCAGAGTTACACTGAAGACAGGATACTACAGGTGGTCTGAATCCATCAGCTTTCATAAATAGGAGTGTCAACAAGTCTAGGAAGAGAAGTAGCCTTTCGTTGTCAGCTGGAGGAGATGGCCTATATCTACAAAGAGAAAGGAGTCACGCTCTGTCTGATCTAATGGCTCATGTGCCCACCAGTATCTCTGAAGCAAGGGAAGGCAGATGGAAGAAAATCTTAGTTGCACTTCCAACACCCAATGGAGAGATAGAATCATAGAATTGTCAGGGTTGGAAGGGACCTTAAAGCTCAACTCGTTCCAACCCCCTGCCATGGGCAGGGACATCCCCCACTAGATCAGGCTGCCCAGAGCCCCATCCAGCCTGGCCTTAAAAACTCCCAGGGATGGGGCTTCCACCCCCTCTCTGGGCAACCTGTGCCAGGGTTTCACCACCCTCATGGGGAAGAACTTCTTCCTCATGTCCAACCTGAACTGATCCATCTCCAGCTTCAATCCATGCCCTCTAGTCCTACTGCTACCTGACATCCTAAAAAACCCCTCACCAGAGATCAAGTTTCTATCCTTAGCCAGCACCAGTTCTTGTTTGATGATAGGATTTTCTGGGCAGTGGCCTGTGGTTGTTTGAAACATGGTCCTGGAGCACCCAACGGTGCTGGTTCAGGGAAGTCTGCAGGCACTCTGCTGTGAACCCGGCCTTAGCAAGGGGCAGGAGTGTCATTCCTGCCCTGCTGAGCACAGGCAGTGTCCCACACCATTTGTCTTCACTGCCTCCAGTGACTTGACCAGCATGAGAAAGTCAGTCTGACACAGTTTTATTTATTTTAAGTGAGTGTGGGATATGTTCCAAAGTGCCACATTGACAGCCTGGGAAAGCGTGGTCCTGCTTTTACCCTGAAAAGAGGGACCGGAGAGAAAACAGCCTTACAGGCTCCATCTTCTCCACCCACCGTCTTTAATGAGGAACTATCAGTTAGGAAGATGCACCTCCAGGTAGAAGAATGTTATCTCCCACCTCTTAAAGCCAACTTGCAGCTGCTTCATCACAGCACCTTGCTGGGATATCTCCTCTCCAGACCTGAAATAATTTCAAATGAGTGTGAAGCTCCTTTGGGTCTTTCCAGCTGGATTTAAACAGCAACCTGACAACAAATAGTGCTGGAGTCCTCCAGTTTGGTCCACTGGAAAGCCACATTAGTTTAAAAACAGAAGAAAAGCCAAAAAATAGTATTTTCCCTTCAGAGGTGATAAGAAGTGATTTTTTTTCCCCAAAATTTCTGGTCTGTTCGGGTTGTTTCCTTGCAGCTTACTAAAGCCGTCAGACTTGTTAGAGTTTGGGAACATGGCGACATGAAATATTTAGAATTGGCACCGGCTTTATTTTCAGACTTCCAAAGGCAGTCCAAAATAAAATAAAAAAAATAAATAAAAAAAAAATCAGACTCTGAAGATTTATATGCCCTTTGAATAAGCACTGAGCAGAGCTTTTAATTGATCACAGTTCATCTAAAGAGAATGCTGAGCAAAGCTGGGGCTGTCGCAAGGTCAGGACTAACAAAGATATACTTCCACATGCCCTTTGAAATATCAGTGTTATTGGCAAGGTCCTCTACTCCTGGAAAATTCTTCCTTCTAGTGATATACCTCAGCTGAAAATCCCTTAGAGAGGACTGTGCTGGGGCATGACAGAAATGTGCTTGCTCACGGGGTAGATGCTGTGTGTGACAGAGCAATGGCATCTTGATCTTCTCGTAGCTGTATCTAATGAACGCGCTGCCCTCTCTCCTTCATGCAATTACGTGGGGACACTTGGAAGGAGCAGGAGAACCGTCAGAACAACGTTTGGTTTGCAACAAGAGGAAGAGTTACTTTAACCCAGATGATGATCCAATTCAGATCGCAGCCTATGGAAGCGCTGGATGAACAGGGATGCTACAAAGAGAAGTTTCATAAAGATAGAGAGGCTCTCCTTTACAACCCACTCCTGAGACAGCTCTTCAGAGAATCCGCTGTCCTCGTCTTTCTTACAGTTGGTGTAAGAGCTGGGGTGGCCAGTGATGGTTCTCCACCTGTGTCTGGCTGCTGGTTTGCTCCCACACCCAGACATTGCGGTGTGCCTGATCCTGACGGACCAGACCTCTGATGATGGGTTGAGATCTGCAATCCACACAGAAAAGGAGTAGTTTCTTCCCTTCTCCTCTCATTTTGGGCTGTAATGACCGAATCACGGCGGTCTTCATCGTTGCTGGGTGACCAGCAAATTCTGAAGGAAGAAAGCAGAAATTAGAAGTTGTTGACTGGCCTAGACCAAATGTGTAGAGTTCAGTAAGGGGACGTTCAGGCTGGATATTAGAGAGAATTTCTTTACTGAAGGGGTTGTCAGGCACTGGAACAGCCTGCCCAGGGAGGTGGTTGAGTCGTCATTCCTGGAGGTGTTTAAGAGACAGGTAGATGTTGTGCTGAGGGACATAATTCGGTGGTGTTGATAAGGCTAGGACAAAGGTTGAACTCGATGATCTTGAAGGTCTCTTCCAACCGAAACTCTTCTGTGATTCTATGATTCTAAGTCATTTTTCACAAACAATTAATTTAATTAAAAGCGGAATGTCGGGGGCAGTGCGTTATTTGAGATTATGGATTGAGTGTAGCTGATGGCTTCAGCTGAAAATAAAAGCATGGGGATGGTGGAAGGGAAATGTCAAAATGTTTCTTTTCAACCTGTCTTACGTTTCACGTCAGAAACACCAGGGCAATTTCAAAGTAAAACCTTTCAGCTTCTATTTGTCATTTAAAAGTGGGGTTTCTCTCAGAGCGGACCCATTTATTTTTAATAACTTGGAAATAAAGCAAAAAAAAATTTAATTAGGTGGTCAAGGGAAATATTTTAGGTTGACTCTAAATGATTGTTTTTACAGCTTTTATTCATTTCTCTGAAAACGAGGGGAAAATAGTTGGGCTTGACTTACTTCAGTTGTTTTTTATTGATTTTTCAGTAAAACCAGGGACCTGAAAAAGAATGATTCCCAAGCTCTGAACCTTGCTCTGAACCATACTGTATCTCTTGGCAGCGTGGGCAGAGTATCTCCTCCTGATTATAAATAGTCTATGCTTATAGACAGTAATTGAAAATACAAAGTTTTGAGGAAAAAAAAAAGAGAAAAGAAAAAACAGAAGAAAATCTTTCAGAATTTCTCACTAGCTTCCTGCATGCTAGCACTCCTGGACCCTGCTGGGGTTTTTAAGCTTAGTCTTTAGAGGATGAGTAAGGCTGGAGGGAACACTGGGTCAAGGTACTGTCCATGGAAAGGGTAAGGCAGTGAGCAGGGAGCCTTGGGGTCAGTTTAATGAGTGTGACACTGTGTCACTGCCAGCTTGCTCTCTTCCCACAGAAGAAGAAGCATCAGGGGAGGAAAGAGCTCAGTGCACATTAGCTCCCTGAGGAGAGCATCTCTGCCTGTAGCACTTCGTCTGATCCCATTCTCCTGGTTTTGCTCTCCTGAGAACAGGGCAGTGAGCACAGAAAAGGGACAGAATTTGTTCCCTCGGCGTGTCTTGTGCTAACACAGTGCCCAGTGCCTCCCAGGACTCACAGTCTCTATTTAAATAGACTTCCAAGAGCACAGTGGTTTGTTTATGCTTCCTACTGAGACCTGCAAGATGGTCTGTAGAGTCTGCCTCAGAGTCTGGCAGACAGAAGATCTCCAAAAATTGCTAGCAAAAAAACGAGCCCAAATGCCTGAATTCTGTTTTATGTCAACTGTGAATGTGGATCATCTCCCTTGCAGAGATCATAGAATCATCGAATCATAGAACAATT
>NW_009706384.1:38949-46380 GCF_000703405.1 Apaloderma vittatum | reverse complement strand
CCCGGCAATTCGCACCGTCTGGAAGGACAGGTCGCTTAGAGATTGCTCTGCTTAAGCCCCGCTGGTTTGTCTTCTTCTTTTTTTTATTTTATTTTTTTTTTAATTCGCGTGTGTCTTGTTTGTGCTGTGCCCGGAGCTCGCAATTCGCGAGCAAAAGTGTCCCCTCTCCAGTGGGTAAACCTTATGACCTGTGGAGTCGAAGCAGCCAAGCACAAGAAAGGGTTAACGGGAGGCCGGGCTCTGTTTCAGAGTCGCTTCTGTGAGGAGGGTGAGCTTGAGGCTTTAAAACAAGGAGCTTTTTAGCTTTTTCCCCGGGAGAGAATTCTCGAGAGAATTTAGTTACAGGTTTCTACAGATTAGGAAAAAAAAAAAGAAAAAGAAAAAGAAAACCATTTGCTGCTGCTCCAGCTGCTCCTGCTACCTCTCAGCTTCATAGCTGGGCTCCGCTTCCTCTTATATTTCAGCAATTTAAGAAAAAAAAACCCAAACAAACAAAACCCTTGAAAAAAGAACAAACTGCCTCAGAGATTGCTGTCCGCAGTTTCCCTCAAAGCCACCTTCTTGAGAGTGCATCCAGAGATCGAGTTCTCTCTCCAGGGCATTAGCCCATAGTTAATAAAATTTAAACTGCCTCAGAGCTTTTCCGAATATGTGCATGGTAAGCAGCAGGAGAGACCAAGCTGTAACATTAACTATTCGTCTCCCACAGCCCTTAACACCTCAGCAAGGAGGAGGGTCTGCCTGTGGCAGAATTAATTCATTGGCAAGAATTACTAACCTTTCCATCGGTCTCCATTTGCCTGTGGTCCATGGTTATTTTTCATTCTTTTCCTTGAAGCACTGTGGTATTTTCCAAAAAACCCTTGGAATTAATAGCTTTCTCCCTCAAAAAAATGGGCCAGGTTTTAGGTTCAGCTACAGACCTGCTGGAGCCTCCTGTCTCCAAGAATTTAACTCCAATATCTCCACTAGAAACCAAAAAGGATCTGCTATTGCTCTCGTGTTGAATCCTTACAAGGGAGACTGAAACCCAGGTTTGTGAATTTGCTACAGCTGGTACTCCTCCCACCTCCCTAGCTACTTCGCATCCTCCAGGATGCAGAGAAGCACCTCCAGGAAGGCATCATCTGAAGAACGCTCTCACAGCATTTGTGACCACTAAAATGGAATTGGCACCTGGTTTCTAGTTTCCCTGTGGTGACTAACGGTTTACTGCCAAAAAAATCTCTCTGTCATTCGGGGTGAGAAAGCCTTGGCCTTAACCCCATCAAGGCTTAACTAACGACTTTCATTCTGTGTCGCTAGATATGACAACTGGAAGGGTTTAGGAGGAGGAGAAGGCAGTGATAAAAATTCAGTTTAACGTGTTTACATTGCTAGTTTGTACAGGGCTTCCATCTTTCTCAGATTCTCTTTAGCACTGCGCATAGTTGGCACCTCCAGCCTAGCAAACATGTGCTGAAGGAGCTTCAGCCTCTTGTCCATTTATCTTGGACCAATCCTCTAGAGCACCCTGTGCATCCATCTACCACAGCTGCTGAACTCCAGGTCTATGCCAAGCCACTCTGAAGATGCCCTGCTTGGGGCGGAGTGAGCTAATTCATCTCCGGATGCTCACAAGACAGCTGGCTGAGAAGCTTCCACAACAGTTCCTATGTTCAGCGTGCTCATCTCCTGCCAGTTAGGCTGGGAGTGCCCAGGCTGGCGTACGCACGTATTTCGCCTACAGGTACCAATAACACTGAGCAGTCAGTCACTTTAAGCCATATTTTAACATGCTGAGACAGCATGAGATAGCCTGGACCAACCTGTTCGGGTAGCACATCATGCACAGTTGCCTTCCGAAAATGAAGGCAAGACTGTGTGAGGGCACCTTGCAGCCTTTCTGTCGCAAAGATGTTTAAAGATGTGAAAGAATATCCTTGTACTGACTGCACCAAGTGCTTCAAGTACAGTTCATACCTCAGTATGAAGCTTTTTTTTTTTCTTTTTCCCCAAAAGCAGCTGGAATAATTCCCACTTCCCATAAGACACCTCAGCTCATTTGGCCAGTAGACCACGAAGGTGGGAGGTGAGGTGTGAACCTCACATGGCACTTCTCAGAGACCGTCTTTTGCCTTTTGCTTTTTATCTCTTCCAGTGCAGAACTGAGGACAATTCCAAAATTCAGGCAGATGATGGTAGGAATGTTCAGAAGATACTCTTCTTTCTCCTGCTTGGAGGTTCTACTGGAAAAGCCCATTGTCTACATATGTCAGTGCCATAACAGTAAAACTTTCCTACTTCCAGTATTGCCTTTATGGCACAGGCTTGCAATAGCTGTGAAGTGGAAGACAGGTTGTGTAGTTTCAAGTAACAACCATGTTTTCACATGTGTGATGGCATTTCTGACCAGTTCCAGCCTTTGCTTTTCATCCTATCCAGAAGGAAGCGAGGCTACTAAGTTCAGAGGCAGAGAACTCTCCCTGGAAAAGTTGTGACAGAGCATTTATAAGCATGTCTAGAGAACAGATAAGCTGCTGGCAGGGAAGACCCAGGAGGAGCTGCTGCTCTGAGTCACCCCCCAATTAATACAACACGGATCAGCACAGTGATCAGGTGGTACCTGGTCAGACCTCCCAACACCTTTTCTTCCCCATTAGCTCAAATAATATTAAGTCAACACTCCTTAATGCTTCTTATGTGTTTACCCTCTTTCCCCTTCTTCTCCTTTTTTTTTGCCCCTAAATTGCAAATCTTTGCAGCAGGTACAGCCAGCTATTCGCTACCCCACTCATTCCGCTCCTCCCTCCTCTTCCACATGGTCTGCAAATTGTACCAGGGAAGAAGATTTGCAACGACACCTAACATTTCAGTGACACATCTCTGGGTTTGAGAGCAGAAAATGCCACAATAACTGAACCACTAGTAAAGGCTGGTCTGCTACCAGTTGTAACCTTGGGCAAGTCAGTCCTTTCGTGTATCACCCCACCATCAAAGGGACAGGACTGGTTTTTTCAAACCTCGGATGGGCTGAGAGAATAACACCCGAGAGGGTGAAGCATACACAAATAATGGCAGAGCAAGTTAAATTCCTCAAAGTAGAGAAGGAGGCTGTTTATTGAGGACAAGCATGTCTTTACATGGGAAGATCCAAACTGTCTGCAGCACAGGGCTCTAGAAACAGCTTTTCTTACCTTCATTTTGGCACCAATAAAGTAACACCAGTGGCTAAGGCGATGCAGTCAAAGAGCACTGGTCTTGCTCCTGCTGGGAAGAGTTTTGCCAGTGATGCACTGGGAAGGACCCAAGCTTCTCCCTGCAGCAACAGGGATTGCTTTGTCCCTGAAGTTGGTTACAAAAGGGGAGAACTTGGGTGCTGGCGTGAGAGCTGAGGGGCACCGGGAAATTGTGGTGCTTTGCAGAAAAAACACACCTCGGCTTCATTTCTGGCATTTCAGTTTGACTTTTCCATTGAAATTACTTCCCCCCTCCCCTTCCTCCTTTCTTCCCCCATAGCCTCGGGCATTTTGTGGCTTTTATAACCTTTCAATCATTCCGCAGAACTCTACTTCTCTCCTGCACCTGCAGCTCTTCCCTCACCCCCTGTGCTGCGCGTCTCACTTCTCATATATCCATTCTTGAACTTCAAGTTAAATGGCTCAGATCGACTTTCATTCTCCCTTTTTACGCACCTCCCACAGCAAATCTTCTGTGCTCAGAGCACTATTCTGAAGCTCAGTCCAAAGCCTTTGGAACCAGGTGAAAGTTTGTATTGATTTTGGTGGACTCTGGCTGGAGTTTCAGAGGGAGGTCAACTCCCAGAAGGGTCAGCTGGACACAGTGAGCCCTTTCCAGCCTGCCCTTCCTCTTTAGAGCCAGAAAGGAGATTTTAGTTGGTCCCTACAAGTGTTAGGCAATGGGACAAAGGTGGAAAGGCTGAAACATGGCACTCCTGACTTCTAGTTTTGACTGGGTTTTTTTTTTCTTTCTTTTTTACCCAACGTTCAAGGCATGTACTGAATAGAAAATATGCAAGAAACCTTACCACATGGATTGATAATTATCAGCTCTTCCTCAAGACCGTTAAACTCCTCAGCATATTTCAGAGTAATGAATAAAGTTGCTTTGTGGTGTAGGTCCCTTTTTGGATGGGGTCCACTGCGAAGTTTGACAGCAAGCACTTGAAGATTAAAGTTTAAAGTTCTGGTATACAACCGAGTTTTCGGTTTGGTTCCTCTCTAAGACATTTTACTTGGACTTGCACTTGGAGTTGCCTCTGTATCTAGAATATGGTTCTAGAATAAAGAAGAATTAAAGTAGCATTCAATTACCCATTTGACAGAACAAAAAGAGAAACGCAGTCTCCAAAATCAAGAGTCACAACTTTTTCCTCAGCTGCCGTCAGGTCTGGCCAAAACATCCAGTAATATTTTTTGTAACTGAGGTTCAGTCACCCCAGTCACCTCCTCTCTTGACCTGCCTGCAGCAGCCGACTTTCCAAGGGTATTTATATCCTGGTGGGGATTTGCACAAATTCCTCCCTGCCTGCCTTCTAAGGGAATTAACCGGATTTACGTATTTAGTTGCTTAGAAAAAAAGTGTCTTGAGGTGCCTTTCACCATATGGCTAGGTAGCATCCCAGCTCTTGCTGTTGGCTTCCTCCTAGATAAGCAAATTCACCAGCCTCTAGTAGAAACAGCGATCTCAGAGGTGGACATCAGGCTGGCACCCTTTTTCCCAGTGATGTGGCGGGGGATGACCTCAGAGGACAGTGCTGGAGGTGGATAGGAGTGACACAATGGGTAGGAAGCAGCAGCTTGCTCCTCATCTCACACGGTTACTCCTTATTTCCACTCCAGGATGCGTTCCAGGCCTTCCATATCAATCCCACCTTGGTGAAAAAGTTTCTCAAGCCATTACTTATTGGAGAGCTTGCTCCAGGGGAACCGAGCCACGACCGAGATAAAAACGTGAGTATTGGTTTCTGAGCTGGTGTTTCTGATGAGTATGTTCCACCACTTATTTTTTGATTCTCGGGATGTCCTCCACGTCGGAGGCAGCGGGTTATAATCCCTACAAGCAGCTCCAGAGAAGGAGAATACTCGTTATCTGAATACCTCCACGTAGCAATGTGTCCATCCCAGGTTAAAATGTGTCTGGGAGGGACACAGCATGGCTCCACAAGCCTTTGCTTTCCCACAGAGCCACTGCTCGTGGCAATCATGTCCCAGTTCTAGCAGCCCATTCCCAGTGCCCAGGCTGGACTGTACTGCAGGGAAATGAGAACTGAGATGTGTGGGCTGGGAAATATGCACCAGCTGTTGTGTCTCGTATCCCTTCTGCTGCTCCTCCTCTGGTGACCAAGCTCTAAAATACATGTTGTCATTTGCCTGTTATGGAGGAAGGAGAGGAATGGGCAAAAAAATCAGAAAAGACTTCCAGACAAGTTGCTCATCACCTCCACAAGACTTGACACTTCGGATTATACCCATGAAAACCCCTTTTTGAGACTCAAAGTGGCTTGTCCTGCTGAGCCTGGTACCAGCAAACTCTGGAGAGCAGCCAGGAATGGCACGGGCTGTTGGCACCTATGGGTGAGGTCAACCAGATGTCTCATTCCAGTGGCTGGTCCTCAGGGGCAGGAACCCAGCACGTACATTTTTCCACCTGCTCAACATCCTCGAGGCAGCTCCGCAGCCCTCCCAGACAGCCCGTTCATTCATTATTCAGGCGCAGAGCACGGCGTGACTCGCTCTTGCCACGAAACTCAATCCTGTCCTGTTGTTTGGGACTGGCCGTGGTTCCAGTATATCTGTGTCACCCACAACAGAAGAGACGATGGTAACCCTCATTTTTCTTCCTGGATGATTGCGCCGTAGCTGAGCCATGTATTAAATAGATGGTGGGATGCTGGGTGCTCATCGTCGGCGCTCTGGACTTATGCGTTAAGCAACAGGGCTGAATTATCTCCTTCTCCAGCTGCCTCTTTAATACTCATAAAGCTCATTCAGACGAGAGTCACTGGCTGATACCACTCTCAGCAGAGCCAGGTAGTGCTGCTGATTCCCAGCAGCAGGCTTGAATTACTCTCCTGGCTCAAGGTGCAAAAGGTCAGGATGTGGGTTCAAACCAGCCAGGATGTTTATTCATATTTAAGTGCTATGAAAAGCTAGAACACAGGGTGAATAGGGTGGCAGGTCCTTTCTTACTTCTGGAGGAGACCACCAACGCAAGAAACAGCCAGGGTCCTGCGTGTGGAGCTTGGTCTTCCTTCCTCAGCCTCATTCAGACGTACTTACACGCTTCATTGTGTGTGTCCTGCACATCTATTTTGCAGTCCCAGCTGGTGGAGGATTTTCGGACCCTGAGGAAGACGGCAGAGGAGATGAACTTGTTCCGAGCAAACCCTTTGTTCTTCTCTCTTTACTTGGGCCACATAATTGCAATGGAAGTTGTGGCTTGGCTAATGCTTTCATACTTCGGGACTGGCTGGATCACAACTCTCATCCTCGCCTTCATCCTGACAACTTCCCAGGTGAGAAGTAGGAGGCTCAGAGCGTCCTGGCCACACAAATCACCCAGGAGAAGCCCTTTTTGCACTGAGCTTCTCATATTAGGTCAATTACCAGTGCAAAATATTCACACCAGTGAAAAATATTCACAATGTACCAGCCACCTTCTGGCCACCTGAGCCCGCTGCTGAGTGTGGCTCACATACTTTTCTCACCTCTTTGGCCTTTCCTTCCACGTGTTGGTGGACTTGGTAGTATCAGGTTTATGGCTGGACTTGATCTTAAGGGTGTTTTCCAACCTAAATGATTCTATGTTCCCCTCCAGAATGAAAACAGAGATCTTCACCTTCTCACTTCAGTTAATTCCCTCTCCTCCTCACACTCACAACTTCCCTTCTATCCCCATTTCCTCGGGCGCTTAATTCTGGTTTCAAACAGCTTCCTAACTACTTGATTTCCCTTCATCCCAGGCTCAGGCAGGGTGGCTGCAACATGATTTTGGACACCTCTCTGTCTTTAAGAAGTCTTCCTGGAACCACATCGTCCACAAGTTTGTCATTGGACACCTGAAGGTAAAGGACATTACGGACCTGGGGCGCTGTGGAAGCAAGCGCTGTCACTTTGACTATGATAAAGTAGTGAAAGCCTAAACTTAGCCTAAGTAGTCTAAGCTCTAAGCCTTTCCACAGTGAGCAGAAGCACAGAGAAGGTAGGACCTGTTGCACACAGAGCTAAGAGACAGTAATCATAGCTCTTACAGAACACAGGCGTTCCACAAGCTTCAGTGGAACCTGAATTTATAGCAGCTGAGGAAAAGTCTTATTAAATTGCATCACCTTTTATTTTAACATCCTGTCCTCTTCTAACCAGCTGCTCCACTAGGGTATAATATTTTTCAAATGGCCCGTCTCGCCCCATCCCTCCCACTGAAGATCCC
>NW_009706384.1:21028-38891 GCF_000703405.1 Apaloderma vittatum | reverse complement strand
GGGGGACACACACATAGCTTTGCCCATTCTGCCAAACCCTCTTTGTCTTGACTGGTTCCTCACAGGGGGAAACCAGTATAAGAGTAAGGCAGCAAAGGGGTTTATAGTGGTGGACGTGGTTGGGCTCAATGACCTTAAAGGTCTTTTCCAACCTAAACGGCTCTATGATTTCCTGGTTCAGCTGCTAATAACGACTTCACACGGGGGAAGGCATGGTGGCACGCAACTCAGAATATATTTATTCTCTGTTCTTTCAATATGGATGATCCACAGCAAGGGCAAAGCAGCTCTCTGAAAGCAGCGGTCTCATAGCAACTGACAACCCAGCTACTGGCTGCTTATTGCTATTTCAAAAGCAGAATAAACAGTTTGGCCATCATCTGAGTCGCACTGTTCTATTTTATAGAAATTAATGGGAAATCCTACCATTAGAGGAACTGTAGCTTCCCTTGGATTAACTCCTCGTTCTTGTATCTGCCCAGGGTGCCTCTGCAAACTGGTGGAACCATCGTCACTTCCAACACCACGCCAAGCCCAACATATTCCAGAAGGACCCAGATGTGAACATGCTGCATATTTTTGTCCTTGGAGATACCCAGCCTGTTGAGGTAAGGCAAAGTGGGTAAAACATGGAAAACCATCATCCTAAAGCCCTTCAGAGAATGCCAATGCAAAACCAGGAGCTGGCTGGTATTGGTTGAAGGGATATTGCTTGCATAAGCAATACTTTCTTATATCAACTATGTACTGACCTGCTGCACATGAAATAACAGGCTATGCCTTAGCATTTTAATTCAATCTGTCCTCCTAGAGCCAAAATATTTACTGTCTACTGTGTCAAAACCTACTCAAAGGACTTAAACCATGTGCCATCCTTGGTCTTTTTTTACAAATTTCCAGTTTTAAAATCAGAAAGCAAGAAAAGAAACATCTTCAGCACAACACGGGGGAATGCAACATGAAAAAAGCTCGTGGTTTCTCAGCCAGCTTTTCCACTATTGAGAAAGCAGCTCCAGGCATATATAGGGGATGTACGTACTGGTAGATGGAGATGTACAGAGAATGGCTTGCACACATTTTCAAGAGGCAGAAGGGCTCTTTGATACAACTAAAAAGAAATCCTTCTCCTGGGGTATAAAAAAGCCAGTATCAAGAAGATGTAAATCAGTGTGTGGGTACCAGCCATTGGAAAAACCTTGTGCCTGATAAATGTGTTTAAAAGCACATTAAAAACACATTTAAAAGTTCCAAGATTTCAAGGGAAAAGTAAGAATATAAACATTTAGGACAACAAGGACAACTGGTTCTCTGTCCTACAAAATATCTGAAATGTTAGGCCAGCATATAATTCTTTTCCAGATGATGCTAAGCACACAGCCTTTCAGAGCTCAGACCAGAGTAAATGATTTATTGGTGCTACAAGACTTACATTCATTGGGAAGTTACGATGCTGGAAGCAAAAATGCAAAGTCCACAGCAATCCAGATTGCCCGTGCATCAGCTCCTTGCGTGAACACTCCTGGAGCTCCAAAAAGACACGCCTGCACGGCTCTGAGTATTTAATTTCGGAGATGAGGTTAGGAGAGCAGGTGCTTTTGGCTCCCTCTTTTCACTGAAAAGAAATGGGCACCTGCAAGAATGCAAAGTCCAAAGGTGTGGTCCAAGGTCCAAACCTGGGTTTGGAGCAACTTCTCTCCACCCGCTCTCTCGAGGTGGACCATGGTGGTACAGGAGTCAGCCCAGACCAGTGACAGTGCTCGATTTCTTATCGCTTACATGTCAAACTAGTGACATGATATTGTAGATTTAAGCACATCTGTGTGACTCGCTGTAGCAACAGCTAAGGCCCACGCTAGTTTTCCCACTGTTGGTAAAGCAAGATTTTTACAAGTCCTGGCTAATGGCAGGGACTTACCAAAGGTCAGACTTTGTGCTTATCACTTTTTTATTTCTAATGATGGAGGTGATAACAGCTCTTGCTGGAGTCAGAGGCAGAGAAGTGCAGTAAAATATTCCCAAGTAAATAGAAATTGTCTGAATATCGAACCAGAAAACTTTACAAAGTGTCTAGACC
The DNA here is from genome assembly GCF_000703405.1 of Apaloderma vittatum. NCBI lineage: Eukaryota > Metazoa > Chordata > Aves > Trogoniformes > Trogonidae > Apaloderma > Apaloderma vittatum. The sequence continues at coordinate 36,817 of NW_009706384.1, read as the reverse complement.
CGCTTTTTACCTGATAGAGGTTAGAGTCAGGGTGATTCGTTTTAAGACACGACAGTGTCAGATGTCACAACAGCAAAACCTATTCTTGACTAACAACCACTGGAGAGCGATAAGAAAGATAAGGAAAAAGGAAAAGCGAAGCAGTAAAACAAGATAGCAAGAAGTATAGCTACCACCACAGATCAGGTGACATCTCGCAGGTCCGCCTGTTTCGATTCGGCAGGAGAGATCTCCAAAGTGTAGTTGTTCACGGTGGCATTATATAGTGTCCCAAGAGCTGCTTTGCCTACCCTCCTCCTGTTTAGCACATGCTAAAGGTCCTCAGGAGCGATCTTCAGCCCCCCCAGCGTCGCCTCGGTCGGGTGGAGCACGCATGGATGTCTGGAGGGCCCATAGCATGACCTAACAACTTGCACACCCTTGGGCTTGCATCCTGTTGGGCTTTTGCGCTTGCAAGACAGCTGCCTTATGCAAGACAGCTGCCTTATCAGCGGTTACACCGTTAGGCTTGCAAACCGCAGCCTTGAAGTTTCTTCACAGAGAATTTCAGCAAGATTGAGACAAACAGTTTCTTCGGGGAATTTCAGCAAGGTTCAGGCGAACTGTTTCTTCAGCAAGGTTGAGACATTTACCACAGTCTCTTACACAAAGGAATTTACACCCAGCACAATTGCAAAGTCAAGCTGTTTAACCATACCAAAACACATTTTACCTGATGGTGGGAATTTAATCAAAACTCTCCAGCCAATAAATAAAGAAATACCACAGAAAAGCAGCTCTTACCTGTAAGAGTCATAAGCCAAGCCTGAGCTTTCTCCTCTGTGTCCTGCAGTATGGCAAGAAGAAGCTGAAGTACCTGCCTTACAACCACCAGCACGAGTACTTCTTCCTCAGTGAGTATTTTCTCCATACTCTGCCTTTTTCCCTGAATGCCAGCTGACCTCTCCAGCAGAACAGCTCCTTAAGTCATCCTTCCCTTCCCCAGGACCACCATCCCCTGTGCAGGTCCCAAAATCAGTTCAGCATATACTTATGTCTGAGCACGTTGAACGTTGCCAAGCACGGCCAGGAGGCTGGGAAATAACCTCTGTGCCTCCATGGAAAAAGTGCATGATGCCAGTGAAAGCTCTTGGACACATCAAAATGAACGGAGGTGTCAAGCAGAGCCTCCTTTCTGCACAGAAAGGCAACCCATCCTCATCACCATCACCTCACCCCATCACCAGAACCAGACTTTCCCTAGAACCAGCCCTAAATCACCGGCTCACTCCCACATCCCGGCGCCTTTTCCACCCCTCTGATGGCCAAACTGTTTTCCCTTTGCTTTGCAGTCTTCCCACCTCTGCTCATCCCCGTCTATTTCCAAATCCAAATCATCTCGACCATGATCAAGCGCAGGTTCTGGGCGGTGAGTGAAACGTTCCCTCCATCTTCATGGGGTCTGGCTGGCTCGTTAAGAAACGACGCTTGTGTATGGAGGGAGGCCAGTGGGCAGGGACCGCGCTTTGATGTGTTAATTAACATCCCCAGCAAGGACGCGTTGGATGAGATAGGCCCAGTGACGGCTCATGTCTTCTCTCTTCCCCTAGGACCTAGCCTGGGCCATCAGCTACTACATCCGCTACTTCATCACATACATCCCATTCTACGGCGTTCTGGGATCCCTGTTTCTCCTCACTTTTGTCAGGTAGGAGGATAAAGGGCATCCCTGCTGCTCTCCCCTCCCCTTCCAGTGCCAGACAAACCGAGTCTCAGCTCTGCTGTGCCCCTGTTTCGGTTCTCCGCAGCCATCGACCTCGCCATGTGCGATCTTGGCTATTCCCTTCCCTCTTCCCATCTCCCAGTCCTATGTCCCCGCAGCAGAGCTGGTTCTGGTGCTCAGCATCTTCTCCTGCCCTTGGGATGGTCCAGCCAGGGTTCTCTTTTCTTTCCTCCTTCCCTGTTCTCACACGCTGTCCTACCCCAACACATTTATGCATTTTTTTTCTCCGCTTCGGTCAAGGCTGGAGCCTTCTGGAGTGCCTCAGGCCACCCTCTTCCCATCTTACTGAGCCCTCCCAGCTCTGTATGTGCTTTGCTCACCACTTCTCCCAGTATGGAAGACTGGGTGGCCCGCACACTGGCTAATACCAAAGGATGGCATTTAATCCCACAGTCACCATTAGTTTTAGGAAAACACTCCATCACAGTGGAAAACATTTAAAAATTTTAAAAAAAAATCTTTTCTGGAGCAAAAAAGAAATGGCAACAGGTGTACAAAAGCCTTGACAAACTAGAACTTCTGCCTCCCCAAAATTTAACATCACCATTCACGACTTCAGTTTTCGTAGTTTCAAAACACTTTCGGACCGAAAGAAAAGAGGAAATTCAGAAGACTTACATTGGTGTAAGTGCCTGGCCAACCTTTCTGGTCTGGAATCGAGCTGAAAAATTTATGATGTCCAACCCATTACTTCCAAAACTTCCATATTTTGGTCAAGAAGAAAGGCAAAATTGCAAATTCAGATTACCTGCTCCTTTTCCAGAAAACAAATCTAAAGGGAAATCCATTACACAAGTGATTCTCTCTGGTTTCCACAGAAAGAGGGGTATTTGCTGCGACACCTCAAGAGAAACACCTTCCTCAAGGGTTGCATCTCCAGCTGCTGCCCATAACCCCCACTCTCCTTACCTCATATCCTGATCCGCAGTATAAACTGTTGTGCCTTTTTGCCTGTTTTCGAAGGTTTCTGGAGAGTCACTGGTTTGTGTGGGTCACCCAGATGAATCACATTCCAATGGAAATTGATCGTGAGAAGCACAGAGACTGGCTTAGCTCTCAGGTAACTGGAAGGGGAAAGAACACAAGAATACCCCTCATCCACCCCAAAACAGATTAGAAATTTACTCTAAGAATGGATGGGTTACTACATCGCCAGGCACTAGTATATTTTCTCCACCCATGACCCATAAAGATGTTTTCCCCAGAGCCAGCAACGCTGAGGACGAAGTCCAGAATTCTGTAATTTGACAATCAAAAGTTTCCTTCAGATCTGAGGCAGTATCAGGTTTGAGAAGAGTGATTTGGCTTTCCTGCATGAGGGATTTTTGGCAGATACACATGAGCAAGCAGAAGAGCCCCAATGAAAATTCAGAGATGTGGGTTTATTGATGCATCTTGAGGGAGCGAGGAGAACGCACCTCCTGTGGTTTCTGTGTAGAAATCACAGCTTAGCCAGTTCAGACGGTAAGAGGATTTTAAGAAAGACTGCCTAATTTTACAGTCATAGAGTAGCTGAGAAATATTTCCAGAATATTCAGACCCTGCACTCAAAGCAAGCTTGGCAAAAAACCCAAGTGGGATGAGGAGCTCCAAGAGGAGCTTCGTTGTGGTTTTAGGGCGAGATATCACTTATCTTCACAGTTTCTTGCTTGCCCTCACAGCTGGCAGCCACCTGCAACATCGAGCAGTCCTTTTTCAACGACTGGTTCACAGGGCACCTGAATTTTCAAATCGAGCACCAGTGAGTATGGACCCAGAATCGTTTGGCCGTTCCCGGGTTGTCACAGCACTGGGCTTGAGGGGAGCAAGAGGCTGCTACAGGCACAGGCGTGGGATGGGGCAGGATCTCTGGTACCAAGAGAGTCCCAGACTCCTGGGGGTCACAGTCTGCTTCCCCCACAGGCATCTTTCTCTCTTGCTATCGAATGCTTCAGCTTTCCCTTGCGCAACTTTAATTTGGGGGTTAATTAGGAGCCAGCAGTACGTGTTTACCATTTGCGATGGCTGTCCACTCAAATCCTAAGCTAAATAGTTGAAATTAGTACCTGTTTCAGAAATTTCCTCTCCCCTTCGGCGTTGTAGAGCGCGTGACTGTGGTGTGGGACACTCTTGAGGAGAAGGCATCAATAATTAATCCCCGTGAGGAGGCAGAAATGCCCATCCCTTGGGGCCAATCTCTTGCGTTTCCTCAGGTTTGTTTTCTCTCTCTCTCTTCAAGCCTGTTTCCAACAATGCCACGGCACAATTTCTGGAAGGTGAAACCTCTGGTGAAGTCATTATGTGCCAAGTATGGAGTCCATTATGAGGAGAAGCCTCTTGGAAAAGCATTCATAGACATCATTGGGTAAGGTCATTCTGGCATCATCTGCAGCTTGCAATCCGTTCTTGCCTGAACATCCTATATTTTCTAGTACAGACGATTCAGGACACTACAGACCCTTCAGAAATAACCAGGTTGTAATTTGGGGTGGCTAGGTTAATAATCTTCTTACCTGTCCCCCAGAGCACCGGACACTGAGTATGGAGATGGGTACTCACCTGATGTAATAAGGGACCTTTTTTTTCAGTAATACCTTTTTAAACGCCATTCTGCCAGCTGGTGAGTCGTGCTTTCCAGTTGGCAGCATCTCTTCAGGCTGCGAAGTGAGACGAATCAAAGGAGAATGAGTCAGGTTACAGCCTGCGATGCATCCCCTGCGAGCCCTGCCAGCAGCAAAGGGCTCTTCCCTGCGGACAGAGGTGAAGCCTGCTCTGATAGTCTTATCAGGCAGCCTCTGGGTTAACATTTCCAGTTCAGTTACTCCAAGGGGAGTAATTCATGATGGGGAACGTGAGGAGGTATTCCACGTGCCAGGGATCTCCACTCACAAACCATCCTAAGCAAATGCAAATTAAAGGAGATTGGCTCCAACAGGCAGAAGGGCTGAAAACTCTTTCAAAACCTCCTTCGTTTCTCTTATCCAACTTGGATGGGAAAACACATGTAAGCCCGAGAGCTGGAGGGGGGTGATGCCCACTATCCCACCATACAGAGCCCATCTCCCCACACGAGTTCTCAGAAATCACTCACCCTCCCAAGATAAACCACCTAAAGCTGCATTTCCAGCCTCCAGGCTGCATCCTGTTTATCGGAGGGTTTGGGGGCTCGAACCGCTCACATAATACGTGTGGAGATGAGGCAAACGGGAAATTCTGCAGAACAATTCCCAAGGGGAATTGGGGAATCTCCTTCAGAGGTGCAATGTGGCCATTCCGCTCGGGACTACAGATAATGCAGTGGGCATCACATGAAATTCTTCCTCACTCTAGCTCTTTTTATATATATATATTAGGAAAAATTTCTTTACTGAAAGAGTGGTACTGGAGGCATTGGAACAGGCTTCCTAGGGAAGTGGTGGAGCCCTTCTCTCTGGAGGCATTCAAAAAACACGTAGACGTGGCACTTTGGTTTAGTGGTCACAGTGGTGTTGTGTTGACGGTTGGACTTGATGATCTTAGAGCTCTTTTCCAACCTCAATGATTCTGTGATTTTAGCCGCTACACTGGGGAAAGGCATTTGGTGTCCTAAGGGTTTGTATTAAATTCGGTAACAAGTGTTTCTGTAGAAAAAAACTCATAGGACGTAGGCAAGATGCGCACGCCAAACAAACTTCTCCTTGTTTTCTTTCCACAGGTCCCTAAAGAAATCTGGTGATCTGTGGCTGGATGCTTACCTCCATAAGTGAACACAAAAGCTTAATGGGGAGGTGTGAGTGACTGGGAGGGATTGGGGGGGTTGCGAGGGGAGGGGGGAAATCACACACGTGTCTTTTTACTCTCGGATTTCAGTCTATGTCCCCAATCGGAGGGGAGTTTCCCGACTTGTCAACTGGTGTGGGCTCAGGCGACCTGTTTAATCCAGACAGATTTCAAATGTGCTTCAGGGGACGCAAAGCGATGCTAGTATTGCACAAAGCGGAAGGTTGGGAGAGGACAGAGAGAAGGAGTCTTTCAAAAACGGGCATTAATAGCTGACCTTGACCTTCTCTTCGCTAGATTCATCCTAATTCTACTAAACCACCCAAGCCCCTGATTCACAGGCTCAAAAGAGCTGATAGGCTTCAGTGAGTATTTACAATGCAAAGACACCCCAGCCAGCTTATGCCTCTTTCCCATGTTTTTATAAAAGAGGAGCTCGGTGCAGAGTTTCATTTTGTTGTCAAGATTAAAAAAATATTATATGGTCCATGTTGTCGGTCGCATCGGGGAGCTTGGGTGAGCTGCGATGCCCATCAGCCCTGCCTGCAGGAATCACACCCACGGTCACGACGCCCCCTGCCGTACCGGGATGGCGCTTGGACTCCCTCTTTTTCTCCCTCCTTGCTTTCTCTAATCGTAGCATCACTGTAGTAAGAGCCGTGACACTCATCCTGCCCAACTAACACCCAACCACCTCTCAGCGCAGTCAACAGAGCTGTATTTTTACGACCAGCCCCTCTTTCCAGGGGTCTGAGGAAGATCGTGGGGCTTATACAGCGAAATATCTCCTTTAGGAGAGGGTCGTCTTCTCTTTAATGAGCCAGAGCTCTGGCACAGCATTATGGTTGTCAGTAAATTACTCAAAAAGAAGTCACATAAGCAAAACGTACTAATTGCCCGCGAGTGCTCCGGCGTAGCCACAAATGCTCTTTTCAGCCGAGGGGTTTGGCTGCAGAAACACACGGTTCTGCCCTTCTGCACATGCCTGGCAGAAGCCAAGCCTGTTTCTGCTTGCCAGAGCCCAGGAGCAGTGGCACTGTTTACCCAGCTCTCGGGAACAATCAGCGAGGAGAAACGAGTTCTCCTGGCAAAAAGAAGGAGCTGCCCAACCACTCGCCCTGGGCCCCAAGGGGAGGCAGCCCAGATCAGAATTGTCCAAGCTGTGCTGGTGCTACCAAACCTTCTGGAGAACCTTCTTACAAGTTCTTTAAAATGCTTAATTTTCTCCTCCACGCCTAATTACCCCGCCAAAATAAATAAATAAATCCATTAACGGCTTAGCAGGAGAGACGGTTGAACAGCTTCCAGGTGCTTTGCTAACTGGCAACCTGATCCCAAATGAATTGAGGGCTTTAGATTCAGTTGTAAGACGGCGGAAGAGACCTACCTTTGAGCTGATGACAAAAGGCCGTGGTTTCCAAAGCAGCGTCCAGTTCCGACAGCTGTCTCCTTGCTCACTGAAAACACCCAATACTCCATTTATTGGGCAATGCCTTCGCACGCTTCATTGCTTTGCTCGGCTCTGAAACTGGACCTTCTCTAGCAAAGCCTTGAACGCTAACAGGGTCCCACAAAATCAGCAAGGTGCTTCACGAGCTCCAGGATGGCGGCCAGCCACTTCAAAAAAATCTAAGTATTGCCCTCCTTCTTCCCTCCCCCTGCTTTGGAGAACAAGGTGAGATGAGATCTCTGCTTGCAGATGGGAAATTCAGAGGCAGGACTGCAATTTAAGCTGACTGGTAATACCTAAGGTTTGTCAAGGGCTTGTTCTGGTGTTCTGGCAATACCTGAAAGTCACTAGGAATGGTTAGGATGAAAAGCTCCTCTCTCTGCGGTGTGTGAAAGCCAAACGGACTTTGAGCAAATTTTATAGTTGATTTCTAATAGCATAAACTATAACATCCTTCTGGGTGCTGTAATTTCCCAGACAGGTAGTATCAGGCTAACACTTTTAAAGACTGCCTTAATAAGTGCATCTCTTTCTGACTCCTTGAATGTATCCCCCTGTTTCTGCTCCAGCAAGGATCACCACAAGCACACGGTAGCATTGGTTGTGCAATCTTTTAAACATTCAGCTCATTTTTTTTTTCCCCTGACATTCATATTTTTTTGCTCCTCCCGTTCTTATTTCCAGAGCAAATGTTTTCTCAAGGCAGATGCCTCTTCCTCCTTAGCCCTGTCCCCTCTTCCACTCTCTTACCTTTCTTCTGGGGAACCTGTTTGCTCTTTTAACACCTGAAAAAACTGCAGAAAACTCATAGCTCAGCCAAGGTAAACAGTCCTGCTTTAGCAGCTCGGCTTCCTTTTTGCTGCTGACCCATCTGCTGGAAGGACTGTTTTGCTGAAAAGAAATCCTCAAAATACTGCCAGCCCAACAGCCTGGCCTCGCAGGAGACAGCAGCTTCTATTGATGATGGTCAGAAGAACTTGAAACCTCCAAGGAGAGCAACAATCTGCAGAAGGGAAGACCAGCTTTTAGGCAAACGGGTGACATTTTTTCCCCAAGACTTCAGCACAAAGGGAGGAAACCGGGCACAGGAGAAATCTTTATACCAACTTCTCCCCAGCCACTCGCTTCTTTCAGGCTCTCAGAAAAAGCCCTTTTTGTGTTCAGTTGCTCAAATGCAGCAATAAAAACCGTGCATTGTTATAGACAGAACCGATTTCCAAGTGTCATGCATCGTCCTTGCTATTGCAAGACAAGAAAGTCTATTCTGCAAAGAACAGGTCACCAGCCCTTTGTAACTAGCTGTGCATTTTTCTTATTTGTTACAGTTCTATGTGCAAAAAAAGTTTTTCTCGTGGAAACGTAAGGTGCTGGCAACTTTTTCAAACAAAGCCTCTCTGGCTCATATAGTTTCTCTCCCTCTCTCCAAAAAAACCCCATCAAATCCCAGCCCTCGATCTTGGAATTCAAGCTCTTTCATACGTGCCTTGATGTACAAGTTCCCCATCTTTTAACTGGAGCAGACGGAACGGATCCCTCACAAAGAGCCTGGCAAGTCTGCAGCAATCTGTTGTAACCTTTAAGTAGCATCAAAGTGTAATCGGGTTCACAAGAGGCGTTCCAGAAGTTTCGGTGAAACTGCAAACTCAGGTGGATATAAAGTTCACGCGACCTTGCTCGGCTGTGCCTCCAACCTGGGCGAAATGCAGCAATCACTCACAGAGAAGCGTCCCTTAGCAGCTTACAAACAGTCATCAAAATGGTGCAAATACAGAGATTTAAGTGCAGTTTTGCCCACCTTTCTGAGGACCGTAACTAACCGGCTTCTCTGAAAATAATGAGGTGAAATCTTGTACGCTTCCTCTCTTGATAAAGGTCATTCTTTCGCGCTGTAATGAGACACAAACACACGTACAAAAAAATCATCTGCAAAACATGCTGGGAGCCTGCCAGGGTTTGTTTAACCCAGCTAAACCACATCACTGGCTACATGAGCGCTTGGCAAGGGAGAGAGGCCACGAGTTGGAACGACAGAGTTTGTTTCAGGGCAGATAATAAAACAATAGGCAGGAAAGGGCTGGCTTTGCTTCTCTGCAGTCACTTGTTAGCGGGGACTGGGGCAGAAGCTGGAGGAGTAAAGAGTTGGCAGAAAAAGGCATTAACAGGAGCAGGTGCAGGGAAGGCAAGTGAAGCCTCAGCAGGAGCGAGCTGGGCATGTGGTTTTTGGAGGAGAAATACAGAGCTGGGAGAAACATGGGAAGGGAACAGGCTGGGGAGGGATGCACAACGGGGAGAAAAAATATCAAGGGGGTGGAGAGACAAGGGAAAAAGTCCTGAATGCAGGTGCCTTGTATTTTCCTGTTCATCACTGGAGTCTGCCCGGGCAACAGCTTGTGCTGGTGACGGGAGGCAAGAAAAGGGCAGGGCACGGGCCCCGAGGCATGGCCGGGCATCTCCCGGGGAGCTGGGTCTGGCACCGAGCTCCAACAGCAGGGTCGGCGCGGGGGGAACACACACGATGCCCCGCAGAGCACGTGCTTCTCCCGCACTCGGGCTGAAAAGGAGGTTAAAGCTGCAGCCTAGACCTCCAGTGACAAAAATTAACTCTGCTGAAGGCCACGGGTGCACGCCAGCTTTTGTGAAGTCTAGCCCTGGGTTTGCAGGCAGAGGTGCAACGGGAATGAGATTGCATCGAGATTTTTTTTCCTCCAAGTGTGGATTTGAGGAGTCTAAGATGCCAACCGCTTACTGAAATAGGGCTTGGGAGGCTCAAAGCACTGGCAGAGCCTCCTCAGGACACACCTCCAGGCACCAGCACTCCTTGCTACAGGGGCTGATCACCCTGGCTGGATTTTAAGTCTTCATTAGGCAAAGATGTCTTTTTCTTTCTGTAACAAGCTGCCATGTCCCAGCCATGGCCTCTTCTAGTAGATGCTTTCCTAAGAAAGCCTTCATAACCAACCCTAACACGTCAAATGTTTTCTAGGAGTTGTGAAAAACATCAAAACCACATTCCTTACAGGAGAGCTCCTGATTATTTCGTTCTTAAAAAGAAAAAAAAAAAAAATTCAGAAACTCAAAAAGAACAATTTTTTTTTCTTGTGTATTCTACCGCTCAATAAAATCGTAACTATTTGTCAACCGTAAAAACGCTTTATGTGATTTTTCCAGTCACCTCCAGAATCACTGCAGCGCTCAAAGAATCTGTTTCCTCTCGGAACATATTCTGCAATAGGGCAGTAGTGTGGAGAAGCCACCTAAGGACATTTCTGGGGCATGAATGTCACCACCCAGGTCTGGCTCTGAGATCTAGGGCATATGCTCAAATTCAGAATTCTTAAAGGGTCAGGGTAGGATTTGACATAAAGGGTGGTTCAAGTCTGAATTTCAGCTTTAGTCTTGCAATTGCTGTGCTTATCAGCTCAAAATCAGATTGTGAACTATAAGAACACTGTGGAAGAAACTCTAGAAAAGGATTTGGGATCAAACTTGCTGATTGCAACTTCCTTTGCTTTTCTTAACCACGCGTTCTTTTATCCAGGAGCTGTCAGTTGGTGGTTGCGGAAAGACCCTTTTCCATTTCACAGGGTGAAAATAGCAAAATTATTTTTATAGCACTGACTTTTATAGCTAGATAGTTTTCTTTATCAGCCTGCACTCAGCCCAGGAACAATGGCACTGCTTACCCTCACTGTGGGAACAAGCACCAAACAAAAGAAGATCTTCTCGTAAAATGATTTGCTCAGCCTGTTCAAATTCGGTCTCCAGACCATTTGGGGAGGCACCTGAGAACAAAACTGATGTGAAAACTTCTTACCGGTTGCCTAAAAGTCAATTTTCTGCCTATTCGTGGCTCATCCAGAAGTACGATGAGCAGCCTGCAGCAGCTTTTCTAACCAACCGCTTGATCCAAGTTTAGGATCAAGTTTTGTGCTTTGGGTGAGCACCATCAGTGCACTTTAGGTCAACACCATCGGTGCATTTTTAGGTCAGCCCGGAGGCTTTACTATAACTGGGAATGCAACGATGGACGGAGGCTGTGAGGAGGAAGCTCTCCTAGGTCAGACAACAAAATGAGAGATGAGGAGGGCTGACCTATGGTTATCTGTTACTTTAAATCAATACTCCAGTCTTCCAGAGTACACATTAATTGCTTCATAAGTAAACTCATTCTGCAGAGAAAGCACTCTATGAGGTCGTAGAACTCAAACCAGAAAATAACCCGGCCTTACCCCATTATTAGGACTTTTATTTGACCCTAGAATGAACACATTCCCCTAAAGCAAACACAGGCAGCTCTTACACAAAAATCAATGGTTACAAATCGATATATCACCTGGATTTCTTTCCTGGGAGAGCACAACCGTTCCCAGAACCTCCAGGCATCCCAGCGCAACGCAGCTCGAACCTCTGAGCATCTCAACGCAACACAGCTTGAAGGGGAGCAAAGTCCTGAGAGTTCTGAGTTCACAGACTGGATTAAGATGCCTACGCCGCTAAACCCCTGGTTTTTTCCACAGGGCTTGTGCTTCTCCCTGGAGCCTACAGGCATTAGCCAAAATGTGCTAAGCTGGCCAGTTTTCCAAGTTATTGACTTCCACAAGCTTAAGTGCAGTTTATCCAAAGTTCAGCTCATCCCTCAGCTGGAAACTTGGGAAACACGCTGCCCCGGAGAACCCAGTAGTACAAGGGGCTATGGTACACGTATGCCAGGGTATCAGGTTCATCAGCTCCAACTCTATGTTAAGTGACTTAAATGACCCGAAAAATAGAGATTTATGATTCGTTTCTATAAAGAAGCCTTCATCCATGGACGATATTGCTTTAAAAACTAAGCTGGTTTATCTACTCTGCAATGGCCCAAATCCAGGTATCTTGAGAAACTGTGTGTGTTTCCCAACACACCTGGCAGGCAACAGCAGCACGCTGAGAAATGTGTCCGTGGTGCTCATGCACACAGTTTTAACCCAGATAATCCAGGAAAGTACCTTGTCACATTGCTCCCTTCTTGCGATGGGTTATCATATACTTGAAAAACCCGCCTGAATTCCTTAAATATAGGATAGAAACGTTTCCACAGCGCATCGTACTCGCGCTGTCCCTCTCTCCTGGCTCTCCATGGTTTCTGCAGAACAGTACGGGTGAAGCTGGTAGCGTCTCGTAAGGCAAATATTTCACTCACATTTCCAGGCAAAAAATCACCATTCATTTGAAAAACAAGTTATAAATAGGATTCAAGGGAATCACACAAAATTCTGGAATTCAAAAACAAGTGAATCATTCCCCCACAGCAACTCCCAACAATGTCCTCGGACAGATGTATTGAACACAATGTGATTTTCCTGCGCATACACGGTGCAAAACACTTCCAGCATCCCGGCAGTTTTTCCATTCAATCCCACAAAGCTCTGAATCGAGATGTCATTCCTCTTCTGCAGGAAGAGAAGAGGCTACGACCTTTCAGAAAGGTGGGAAGAAGCCTTTCATAGAGCACGAAGTTTACGATGCTGCTTCTCCTCTCGCTGATGAATGAGACAGGGAGGAGGAGATAAATTCTGTGTACAGAATTTATTATTTTCACGTGCCACTTTTTGACAGCTTTAGGATAGGTGTGGACTTTGTTTCCTAAACACTGACCAGAAACAACATTGAAAACAATTACTCCAGTAAGAGCTACAGGATAAACTCATGGATTTCCCAAGTCAGAGCGAGAAATCTACAGAGTCTGAACATAAATACCCTGCTGAGGCTGCAGTGTAGGTGATTTATCTTTTCTACAAAGGAATCTTTTCTGCATGGATTATGGATCAGTCCATGAATTGTCTAAATTCATCTTGTTTCTTTGAGCAACAGCAGTGTATTCAAGCTGAGGATGTGACTCATATAACAGGTTTAATTTAAAAACAGTCTTCCAGAACCCTCAATAAAGATGTGTAGCGGACATGTGTTTGGATGTGGATTTATAGGAAAATACAGTGAGAGTAATCCAAAGGTTCACAGATCCAGAAAGGCTGCTTCAATAGATTTACCATATACTTCTCTTTTTCCTCTAAATATAATGCAAAACAACCAAAGTGTCAGTTCAACCATTTCTATATCAGTTATACCAACACGCCCTAAATCTCCTTGTGAGCAGCATATTGTCAAACCATGCATTTGTTTCTTAAATTAAATTTTGATAAAGCCACTCCAGCTCCTCGCAGAACATCCAGCCCCGTGCTAAAAACCAGCATTCAAAATACTGGTGCTGAACAGCAAAATTAACAGAGAGGGGGAAAGCCTTTTGGCAAGGGAAACGATGACTAAACCGGATTCCAGCAAAACCAAACCACAAATTCCCCAGTTGAAAAATGCAGAAAAATCCTCGGATCTGGGATCCTCAGCTATGATGTGCAGAGAAACTCATGGCATACAGGGGGAAAGCCGTTTCCAAAAATAACCACGGGGCAAGTTTGATGATTAGGGATTGCGGATTACGTTTTATTTTATTGGTGACAAACTGACTTTCATGGAAACGAGTGCTATGTGTTGACAACTCTATAACATTGAACTAGAAAATTAGTATGTACCAACACTTTGCCTTCAGCCAATGCTTTTTTTCCCTAGCCTGAGTGAGAAGACGGACTTGCTGGCAAAGAGACATTAGATTCAAAGCTTTCTCTAGTCACTGAAGCAGCCTGGATTACAGCTTTTCTCCGTATCAAAACGCCTTTCTGATGCCCCAGGGACACAGACTGTCCCTCAGCCTGCTGTAGAATTAGACAGCACATGTTGCCTGATGTAGTTGAGAGGGGGCGTTCCTGGTGGCAGGGAGGCTGGATTAAATGATCTCTAAGGTCCCTTCCAGTCTAGGCCATTCTATGATGATGATGATGATGATGATGTACTCCGTTCCAGGTGTCTGGCGAGAAGCCTGGGTTGGCAAAACACCTGCAGGAGCTCACAGAAACTTCTGTTGCATTTCTTGATGGGAACTAGCCGGACAGTTGGGAGGAAAGTGGATTGTTTGGTTTTTTTAGCCTGAGGTTAATTACAGGTGACCAAAAGATATCAGTATTGAGTACTCCAGGCGATAACACAAACGACCATATCCTGCTGCAGCTACGCACAGCACTGACCCTGGGACAAAGGCGTTATTCTTAGGCTGTACCAATCCTTGGGGACTCCACCCAAGCCAGGAAGCTGCGTTTCAAACAAAGGTGGCATCTAACACTCGTGGAGGTTGCTTGGTTGCAGATCTGAGCTCCACCGGCGCGACTGATGGCCGTTTTCTTAAACACCTCGGGGTTTCGTAACAGAGCTCTTCCACCCACAGCTACAACTGATGCCTGAAGGTCAAGCACAGGCCACTCAGGTCAAGCTGAAGGAGGTTCACCAGAAAGGCAAGATTCTCAGGAAAAAGGAGGATCCTCACATGGGAAGCACCACCCTCGCCTGCAGCCTCGCTCTTCTTCGTGCAATTAGGCAACCACGCAACTCACAGGCCAGGTGCTGCCACTTGTATGTGACAATGAGAAGATTAATCACCGTAATTGCTTGTGATTGCACCCATCCTAGCTGAAATGGGTGCGGCTGGTCTACTTGTCTGATTAGCTTAATTCAATTATCTCGCCCCCAGATCCACGCTCCTCCGTCGCGTTACACGGTGACCCATTTTCTATAAAACGTAGGAGCCATACAGCACTACCCCTTGTGTGATTTCCCTCTTATTTTTGTAATGACCAGCATGAAGCCAGAGCCTGTGTGCACGAGGGTAATTATCAACGAACGCCTCAGAGGCTTTGGGTCCAGCCCAACTCACTGGGAGTCTTCATGGGTTTCATGTCAGCTCTTGTCAGTGCCATTTCACTGCCCTTCTACTAGAAGTCTACACAGCAGCTTCAGAAGTTGTTTCAGGTTCCTTTTGTGCCAAACATCATTCCGTATCAGGAAAGAACCTCTGGCAAAGAGACCTGTGAGTGATTTTGGGAGTCACTGCTCACAGAGATGTAAAAGTGTCGGCTGAGACCAAAAGACTATGCTTAGCTGAGTAATTATATTGATGACACTACCATTAGAATTAGTCCAAAACCCTATATTGAAAAAAAATGATAAAAAATCCTTGCTTATAGATACCTGATAAAGCCTGAAAATTTGGTTTCTGCATCTGCAGAAGATGTTGTTGGTTTCTTAGCTGGTGCCAGTTCCTCCTCCTACCTCTAATCCTATGAGCAACTCCAGATCATAGAATCATAGAGTATTTGGGGTTGGGAGGGACCCCTAGAGATCATCTAGTCCACCCCCCCTGCCAGAGCAGGATCATCCAGGGCCACCACACAGGAACGCGTCCAGGCGGGTTTTCTCCTCCAGAGCAGGAGACTCTGCATCCTCTCTGGGCAGCCTGTGCCAGGGCTCTGTCATCCTCACAGTGAAGAAGTTTCTTCTTGTGTTGAGGTGGAGTTTCCTATCGTAGAATCAATCATAGAATCATAGAACAATTCAGGTTGGAAAAGACCCTTGGGATCATCGAGTCCAACCATTGACCCTACACCGCAAGTTCAGCCCTAAACCATATCACCCAACACCCCATCTAAGCGACACTTGAACACATCCAGGGATGGCGACTCAATCCCCTCCCTAGGCAGTCTGTTCCAGGGTCTGACCACTCTTTCTGTGAAGAATTTCTTCCTAATGTCCAGATTTCTTCCATGTTCTAGCTTACACCCATCATTCCTTGTCCTATTACTGGGCACCACTGTGAAGAGATTGTCCCCTTCTTCTTGACACACACCCCTCAGATATTTGTATACGTTAATAAGGTCCCCTCTCAGCCGTCTGCTTTCAAGGCTAAACAGCCCTAGTT